>NC_036866.1:49777305-49832305 GCF_002910315.2 Salvelinus sp. IW2-2015
TGGACAGCTGAGAGGAGATGCTCTTATTCTCCATGGACTTTACAGTGTCCCTAAACCTTTTGGAATTAGTGCTGCAGGATACAAATTTKMGTTTGAAAAAGCTAGCSTTMGCTTTCCTAACTGACTGTGTATATTGGTTCCTGACTTCCCTGAAATMTTGCAAATCGCGGGGACTATTCGAAGCTAGTGCAGTGCGCCACAGGATGTTTTTGTGCTGGTCAAGGGCAGTCAAGTRTGGAGTGAAACAAGGGCTATATCTGTTCTTAMTTCAACATTTCTTGAATGGGGCATGCTTATTTAAGWTGGTGAGAAAGGSGCTTTTGAAGAACKATCAGGGATCCTCTACTGACGGGATGAGGTCAATATCCTTCCAGGATACCCGGGCCAGGTCGATTAGAAAGGRCTGCTCGCTGAAGTGTTTTAGGGAGTGTTTGACAGTGATYAGGGACCACTGACCCATAACGGATGCAGGCAATGAGGCAGTGATCGCTGAGATCCTGGTTGAAAACAGCAGAGGTYTATTTAGAGGGCAAGTTGGTCAGGATMATATCTATGAGGGTGCCCATGTTTTCGGATTTGAGGTRGTACCTGCTAGGTTCCWTGATYATTTGTGTGAGWWTGAGGGCATRTAGCTTAGATTGRAGGACAGCAGGGGTGTTAAGCATATCCCAGTTTAGGTCACCTAACAGTACGAGCTCAGACAATAGATGGGGGGCAATCAATTCACATATGGTGTCCAGGGCACAGCTTGGAGCTGAGGGGGGTCTATAACAAGCAGCAACAGTGAGAGACTTATTTCTGGAGAGATGGATTTTTAAAAAGTAGTAGCTCGAACTGTTTGGGCATAGACCTGGATAGTAGAACAGAACTCTGCAGGCTGTCTCTGCAGTAGATTGTAACTCCGCCCACTTTAGCAGTTCAATCTTGATGGAAAATGTTGTAATTGGGGATGGAAATTTCAGAATTTTTTGTGTCCTTCCTAAACCAGGATTCAGACACGGTTAGGACATCAGGATTGGCGGCGTGTGCTAAAGCAGTGAATAAAGCAAACTTAGGGAGGAGGCTTCTGATGTTAACATGTATGAACCCAAGGCTTTCCAGGTTGTTGAATTATGCAACAGAACGTGAACACAACAGTTATTAATGAGGAAGTCGAGACAGTGCAGGTTAGTGCAGGAAGGCCTAGACTAAGGACGTTTTTGTGGTTGAAGCCCTGTCCCACCCCTTTATGTTAATATTTTCATAAATGCAAATACACCCAGTGTATTTATGCAAATGAGGCACATATAATTTTCAAAATATAAAAGAAATTCCTGACACTATTACAAAATGTTTATGAGTGCGTTCTAAGAAAATAAACAGTGACATTTTACAGTCAATTGAATACCTGAATTCCCGTCAAAATCCCAGTAAAATGTTTTATGTGCTATATTGATGTGCTATATTTCATTAACAATTCAAACACTTTGGAGTATCTTCATCCATTGTCCAATTCTTGCATTTATTACAATTGTTATTAAACCTATTAACAATTTTGATGACCGTTACACACACACACACACACACACACACACACACACACACACACACAACAAACACACACACACACACACACACACACACACACACACACAGGTGTTTGTCTTGTTAGTGCTAAATGAAAAGAAATGGATCCTATTTTGTGCTGATGATGCTTCTGCCATCTGTTCTCTGCTGCAGTCTGGGCTGGGCTGTGTGAGCACGGAGCTGGGTGAAACATGGTACTGTGTCGTTCACTTGGTGAGATCGTGGTGTTAGGAAAGCCAAGGTTGAGTGCTCAGTTCTCTAAATCAAATTACACTTCTGGTTGTCAGATATGTAAATAAGTCCATTGCCAATATTTGGATCATAATATTTGAGAGCAGAATGTTAATAATTTCCTTAAACCGTCAAAGATCATATAGGTCATTGTGAGAGGTTGACAGGTGGCCTGTTTAACCCTGTGACCTCATCATCTCCTGAGGCATTAACCAATCATATTGATTTCCTGCCTCGGTTAAGCCAATCAGTGAAGTCCCCCCTGCAGTCAGTTTAACATAACATCATTAAATATTTACATTAAATCATTTAAATGATCTTCCCTCCTCATCATTAAAACACTGTTTAATTCAAGCTTGATTGATAGTGCCCTTTGATGGTTTTGCAGGTCCACAGCAAACATCAAATGACAAAGGATGAGAAGAGGGAAAAAGAGAGAAAACAAGGCATTGAAGTTTAGTGTGTTCTGAAATTATGAAGTGATCAAGCTTAAATACTTTTGTATTTATAACTTTATTGTCTCTGTTCATTTTTACCTCTCTAGAGSCTACGTTTCTGTTACCTTTTACCTCACAATACTTGCTGTACCTAATTTCCTTGCCAGATATCTTTCTCCAGTTGCTGTGCTTCCCCCTTCCCCAAGGTATACATTCCTATTACGCCTTATTTCCCAAGCAGCCCGACCCTGACCGCTGATTCCTGAATTTACCCCAGACACCATGGTCGATTCAATAGTCCCCCTGCACTGCTCAGTTGTAATCCCCACTCTCCTACCCCATGCTTCTGTCTATTGTCTCATCACACACCTGCTGTTAGAGTCTGGATCATTATCAACTCTCGATGAAATAGAAATTAGATTTGAAAAAGTATCTGTTTACTTGAATTAAACTGACACTAGACAATAAAATGGTACCATCATCTAGGGAGAGGGGGTTGTGATTGGTTCGACATATCTCTTTTTCTGTGACCACATGTGGTTTGTGGCCCCACATATGTTTTTACCGTTTGATTGACAACCCAGATACCACAAATAATCACAAGTGCAGTTTTCCTGCTAGCCCTGTAAAGATAGGTAGACTAACCCCTCTCCCCTTCCTTTGTCCCAATTAGTCTCTAAATGATAGCGCTCTAAGGAACAAATAACATTTTCTGAGGCTCATTTTTTCACATTAGTTCTCCTCTCCTTTCTTAATGGCATCACAGATGAGGTGAAAACAAAATGGAAACATGCATGGATCAACAATTTCCTTGTTAATAGTAAAATAGTGGTAGACGACAGTAATGTTTGTTCCGTCTCCTCGCTGCTTGTTTAGCTCATTTCTCAATTATCACTTAACTGTTGTCAAGGTCAGTCCTTAGTGTATGTTTGTCTGTGTTTGCGTGTGTCTGAGTGTGTGCATGTTTGTGTGTGCCTGCCTGAGTGTGTGCATGTTTGTGTGTGCCTGCCTACGTGCGTGCGTGTTTGTGTGTGCCTGCCAGCGCGCATGCATGTGTGTTGTGAAGCTCCTCCACTCCTCCTGATCCTGTACTAACAAGCAGGTGATTTGCCAACCATCTCCCAGATAGCCTAGTGGTTAGAGTGTTGGGCCAGTATCCAAAAGGTTGCTGGATTGAATCCCCGAGCTGACAAGGTAAAAATCTGTCGTTCTGTCACTGAACAAGGCAGTTAACCCACTGTTCCCCAGTAGGCCGTCATTGTAATTAATAATTTGTTCTGAACTGACTTCCCTAGCTAAAATTCATTAAGATGTGCAGCAATACATTTTATGGGCCTAATCATATAAATACATAATCCCTATTAATTCAATAGGATCTCTGTGGGCCTATCCGTAAAGATTTGTCATTTAACTTTTAAAATATATTACCTTTTATTGTGGCATAAACACAACCAATCATGATGTTTTCATCTGATTGTCAAACAATCACTACAAAGGGCTTCTTTACTAGGCTGCGAGCGCGCGTTCATCCACTCACAACATACATCCAGTCTCCAAACAGGGCTGAATGGAAAGAAACACCTGTTACACAAAACACCAAAAAATGTCAGACATTTACCCCGCTGCTGTCCACGCGTATCTCTGTATTTTTTGGCTGTATTTTACCCCCTTTTTCTCCCCAGGCGAAGGTCGAGTCYTGCGTTCTTCGAAACATGACCCGCTTCTTAACACCCACCTGCTTAACCCGGAAGCCAGCCGCACCAACGTGTCAGAGGAAACACCATTCACCTGATGATTGAGGTCAGCCTGCAGGCGCCCAGCCTGCCACAAGATGTCGCTAGAGCGCGATGAGCCAAGTCAAGCTCCCTGGCCAAACCTTCCCCTAAGCTGGACGACGCTGGGCCAATTGTGCACCGCCCTATATGACTCTCGATCACGACCGGCTATGATACAACCCGGGATTGAACCCACTGCAATGCAGTGCCTTAGACCGCTGCGCCACTCGGGAGGAAACGTCCCTTCTCTCTTCTCACCAACTATAAACACTCAGGGTGTCATGTACCCCAAAAATCTGAGGGGCWCAAATTATGTGAGGATGGATAAGGGATGGTSCAAAGTGGGAGAATTTAGCATTTTTCAAACAGCTGAAACGGCTTTTTCCTGCAATCTAGAGCTATACTCATTATGCTTAATTCTATGTAAAAAATATGTTTATTTTTCTGCATAAAAAAGCATACCTCGAGCTGTCTGTATCCTCCTGACTGGTGGCTATTTTAAAGAAACGAAATATGCTTCTCTGCATCTCTGCTTAAATATGGGTAAAGGAATGTGAGTCTTATTCAGTACATTTAGAAATTGCTTGCTTTTCTAAAGTCTACCTGCCTTGCCAGCAGGCATGACAGCTAATATATTTAAACAATCTCTAACTTTATTGATAGCCTGTAATGGCTCATTGGTAGCTGGTTATGAGGTTGAGAATTTGGGAACCTATCTGGGCTAGTTAAAGTCAACTTCATAAAATTGCTAGGTGGATAGTAATATTACAGTGAGAGAGAAATATATTTCCGAATGCACTGTATATTAGAGGCATGACGCCTCTGTATACACTATCTTTACCTCCTTCTCCATCCCCCTGTCCTCCGTTTCTCCCCCCTCTTCCCTACCTTTTATCTATCCCTCCTTCCTTCCAACTTAATTCATACGTCTCTCTTTTCTCTTCTCAACTATTTTGAAATGTCCACCCCTCCTTCCTCTCCATCCTCCTCTCCTCGCCCCCCTTCTCTCCGATCTGCACCCCCTTCACTAATGAGAGAATGACACTCTTTTTCAGAAGATGAATGATTGTAGAACAGCAATCAGAGGAGGACAAACGCACGCACGCACGCACACTCATAAACACGCACACACATACACTCCGAGATGTTTGAGCCCTTAATTGCTTTCCCTCTCAAATAAATAAAAATTCATGTTTAGGTGTTCAGTAAGTGTGTGTGTGTGTGTGTGTGTGTGTGTGTGTGTGTGTGTGTGTGTGTGTGTGTGTGTGTGTGTGTGTGGTGTGTGGTGTGTGTGTGTGTGTGTGTGTGTGTGTGTGTGTGTGTGTGTGTGTGTGTGTGTGTGTGTGTGTGTGTGTGTGTGGTGTGTGTGTGTGTGTGTGTGTGTGTGTGTGTGTGTTTGTGTGTGTGTGTACAGTGTGTGTGTCCTGTAATGAGACACACGCTGAGGTTCCAGCAGAGTGTACCGACAGGACAGACGCAGCTGTGGAGTTGCATCGATCACACCTCTTCTCCTTGTTCAGATAGACAGAGGGGCTAAACTCCTTTCTCCTCGTCTGTCTCTCTCCGTGTGTCTCTCCCAACCTGATTTAATGATATACACACTGCTAAAGGGAATATTTGCATAACCTTTGTGCAGGTTGTGGAGCACTGTGCTATGCTGTGTTGCTCTCATGTCTTGTTAGTTAGCGCAGCCTGATACCTGACTCTGTGTTTCTGTTTAATAAATATTAGAGGCTTGTTCCTACATCCCCACCCGCTGTTCATCACCACAAATCATTTATTCATAAAAATACCCACAACACAAATCAAATGAATGTTTAACCATTTAGATGTCTGAATAAGATTGTGTGTGCTGTCTCTCCCCACCATCACCGCAGCAACATGGATTCGTTATTAATGAATGAGGGTTGTATTCATTATTCATGAGATGAATGGTGTAAATACTTTGACACCCATAAAAAACACAGTCTCTATGGGGGGGGGGGGGGGAGAGTGAGGTGGGGTGCAAGGAGTTTAGGAGAAGAGATGGAGTGGAAGAGGGGCTGCAGGAGAATGAAAGTGCCTCTCCTCCACTCCTCTCCACTCCACGCCTCTGCTCTCCTCCTCTCCTCCTCTCCTCTGGTATCCGCGTCTCTCCTCTCCTCTTCTCCGCTTTTCTCCACTCCCCTCCCCTCTTCTCTCCACTCCTCTTCGCTTCTATCCTCTGGTCTCCTCTCTCCTCCTCTCCTCCACTCCTCTCCGCTCCTCTCCACTCCACTCCTCTGCTCTCCTCTTCTCTCTGTTGTGCTGCACGGTGTTGTGTCTCGTTGTGCTATGCCATGCCATCTTGACAGAGTGTGTTGAGGGAGAAAAAGAGGAGTATGTCCTGGAGATTGCTGTGTCGTGTTGTGGAGTGACAGTGACAAATGGAGTTTCCACACAGCCCTGCTACAATTGTTTCATTTAGAGAACAGCGATAATATGTCTCACTGATGCAATCCCTACTAGACTGAGGAAGTATTTCAGTGGGTCTTTCATTTTGACCGCAATTACCTCTCTGACAAGCCCAGAGAGTGTTTGTGTGTTCGCGTGCGTGCATATCAAGTTTACTGAGTGTCTGGGAGAGTGATTCTCTATTTGGATCAGCACCAAAGTTTTAATGTTTTCAGTAATGTCTTCATTTGGCCCAGGGAGGATTAATTTGGGACATGATTGGAAGCGATTACATTTTGTAAATAGCCAGCACTGATTAGTTTAAAGACACACGCGCACACACACACACACAGGCACTCAGAGTATATTTGATGGGCCTGCTGTGATACTGCAGTACAAGATGGGTACATACTGACTTAGCCAGGCAATAAAATGGCTGGCCAGGAAATAGACCACCACGGGGATATTTATGACTTCACGTCTTTCATGACTTTGACCTCGATAGCCCTGCGATTGATTTTTACAAGACTTGACACATTTGATTTGATTTTTAATCAGGTTCTGGTYTTGCTTCCAAAAAAACTGTTAGTGTGGACATCATTTTTTACTGGGATTTAAAACGGAATCTTTTACCACCTCTGGCTCTTAGATTCAGTAACTAAGAGTTAGTATATAAATTATAAAACAGCTTGATAGACAGATACACTATACAGTATAAACAAAAGTATCTGGACACCCCTTCAAATTAGTGGATTCGGCTATTTCAGCCACACCCGTTGCTGACAGGTGTATAAAATCAAACACAGCCATGCGATCTCCATAGACAAACATTGGCAGTAGAAGGGCCTTACTGAAGAGATCAGTGACTTTCAACCTTGGCACCGTCATAGGATGCCACCTTTCCAACAAGTCAGTCCGTCAAATTTCTGCCCCGCTAGAGCTTCCCCTGTCAACTGTAAGTGATGTTATTTGAAGAGGAAACTTCTAGGAGCAACAAGCTCAGCCGCAAAGTGGTAGGCCACACAAGCTCACAGAACGGGGCCGCCGAGTGCTGAAGAGCGTAGCGCATACAAATCGTCTGTCCTCGATTGCAACACTCACTACTGAGTTCCAAACTGCCACTGGAAGCAAAGTCAGCACAAGAACTGTAAATCGGGAGCTTCATGAAATGGGTTTCCACGGCCAAACAGCCACACACAAGCCTAAGATCATCATATGCAATGCCAAGCGTCGGCTGGAGTGGTGTAAAGCTCGGCACCATTGGCCTCTGAAGCAGTGGAAACGTATTCTCTGGAGTGATGAATCACGCTTCGCCATCTGGTAGTCCAACAGATGAATCTGGGTTTGGCGGATGCCAGGAGAACGGTACCTGCCCCAATGCATAGTGCCAACTGTAAAGTTTGGTGGAGGAAGAATAATGGTCTGGGACTGTTTTTCATGGTTCGGATTAGGTATCTTAGTTCCAGTGAAGGGAAATCTTAACACTACAGCATACAATGACGTTCTAGACGATGCTGTGCTTCCAACTTTGTGGCAACAGTTTCGGGAAGGCCCTTTCCTGTTTCACCATGGCAATGCCCCGGTGCACAAAGTGAGTTCCATACAGAAATGGTTTGTCGAGTTTGGTGTGGAAGAACTTGACTGGCCTGCAAGGGAGCCCTGACCTCAACCCCYTCAATGAATTGGAACACTGACTGTGAGCCAGGCGTAATCACCCAACATCAGCACCTGACTTCACTACTGCTCGTGGCTGAATGGAAGCAAGACCCCGCAGCAATGTTCCAAAATCTACTGGAAAGCATTCCCAGAAGAGTGGAGACTGTTATAGCAGTAAAGGGGGGACCAACTCCAATGGCCATGATTTTGGAATGAGTTGTACGGCGAGCAGGTGTCCACATACTTTTGGTCATGCAGTGTACTTTAATCTCAGTATCTGTGATACCAACAATTGACTGCCCATAAGGATGTTGTCAAGCTGGATCTTGCTAAGGACTATTCAGTTGTGTTAAGGGCATTTGATATGTTTGTGTGCATGTGTTTGTATCAGTGTCTTTCCTGGGGGTACTCATTTACGAGAAGCAGGTCAGGTCACCACCCTATGACTCATCGTGACATCATGTATCTCTTTACACTGTAGTCTCTATGCCATGTCCTGCTGGTGTGTCATTCTCTACTCCATCTGCTGCTGTCTTATACCAATGTGTGAGCTGTATTACATTGTCTTATACCACATCTCTGCTCTGTCTGGTCTTTTGGCCTACTGTCTTACACCACTTATCTGGGAGCGAGAACTCAGCTGACTTTTGAGCTACAGAGGTTCGAAAGAACTGTATTAAGTGTGTTTAAGATACAATTATAGTGAAAGTAAAATTGTTTTAGTTTAGTTAACATGCAAGGGTGTACAGTACAAGTGCTGACCCATAATAAAGACCTGGACAGTAGACATTTTAGTTGCTCTACCTCTTGACGAGATGCATCTCAAGTCCCATGGACCTCATGCCTTTGTTGTACTTAGGGGATCTCCTCACCTTGTGGTATAAAACCTTAAGAAGAGCATTACTGTCCAAAATGCCAACACACAAAGCACTCCGATAACCCTTTTTACACATTGTAGACTATATTTTAGAGCAACCCTTACAACGTACATACAGTATCTCCAACATGTCAGCAAAGCACTCAAACAACCAACCCATTTAACCTCTCACCAACAGTCGAAAAGCATTGCCTTCCTATTTTTTTCTTATTRGTCTCATGCTGTTGGCGGTAGGTGCACCCGATTTAGCTGCCCAGTGCCACGGCTAGGCGAAGTTTTCCCATTTTGAACCATGTCATGTGTCTGAAGGTACAAACTCTGCTTTCCTGGTGGGCCCGGAGAGCAAATCAAGTGCACTATAGGCCTACTGCTGGCCAATCGAATGGCTCAGAATACCGTGTCTGCAGTAATGTAGCAGGCGTAAAAGAAACCTACAGAAAAGTTAATACTGTGAGATAAAACTTTTAAAACCATGACTAGAGAGAGACTGTCAGCAAATACAGCAAAGAAAGAGCTGCTGTTTTAATGAGTGAGTTCATGTTTAAGTTGTTAGTCAGCACTGTCAACACTTTTACAAGCCATAAAATGTGCCTTCTTCTTACTTCCACTCGTGCTACAACCAGCACTGCAGCTGCAATGAAGTAAGACAGTGTATCGATAGGTTTGAGTTATTATTAGCGACTTGGATCTGTTTTTATATTGAGAAATATTTAACTTTCTCTGTTCATAGGATTAAAAATAATAATTTGTGCATGAGGCAGAAATAATGTGGTGAACTTGAGTTTTGCCATAAGACGGAAGACGGTGTCCCTTTTTGGCAGGGAGAGCGTAGGGATATTGAGAGACGGACCATCAGTCTGCTGCTCTCTTAGTCTCTCTCCTGAGACTGACCATCAGATGCAGGCATCATCAGCCCGGTAAAATAAAAAGTAAGAAGCGAATTATTTAAATGAATGCTCACTCAGCTGTGCCTCACAAGTAATACAACAACTGATCTATATTGCCTACGTAAACTTTTGAAATATATATATTTTGAAATTGTCCCACAACAATGCATTTGCAGGGTCATTCAAGCAAAGCCAGTATGTGGTCATTTTTATTTTTATTTATTTAACCTTTAACTAGGCACAGCAAATAAAATGAAAATGTCATAATGTATTGGGCCTACAGCATACTGATGTAATGTATCTGAAGGGAGTTTGGAAACAGCTGCAGAAGGCGAGTTTAATAATAATAAACATGAAGATGATACAAAACAGCAGATGCGTACTGAACGTAACCAAAACCAATACTGCCTGATGACTGAGGCAACTGAGGGCGATATGAAGGGAGAGGAATCAGTGTGGTGATGAAGTCCGGGTGCGCTTAACGATGGGGAGCAGGTGTGAAATGATGGTTGCAAGGTGTGCACAATGTGGGTTGCCAGGACCGATGGTTAGTAGACCGGTGACGTCGCGCACCGGAGGGAGCAGGAGTAGGTGTGACAGTACCCCTAAACAATATGTTACGTCATTGACCCTCTGGAGGACCTTGAAGTGCCCCACAAACCGGGGGCTCAGCTTCTGGCAGTGCAGACGGAGCTGGAGGTTCCTGGTGGAGAGCCAGACATGATCACCAGGATGGAACACGGGAGCCTCACTGCGGTGGTGGTCCGCCTGATCCTTCTGAAGGTGTGCTGGAGTCTCATGTGTGTAGCGTTCCACACCTTCTCTATGCTCCAGAACCGCTCATCCACTGCAGGGGCCTCGGTCTGGCTCGGAGTCCACGGAGCCCACGGAGCTGATATCCCAGGATGCACTTGAAGGGAGTCAGCCCGGTAGAGGAGTGACGAAGTGAGTTCTGGGCGTATTCCGCCAGGGAAYGAACCGGGCCCACTCCCCCTGCCGGTCCTGGCAGTGACTCCTTAGGAACCTCCCCAAATCCTGGTTGGTCCTCTCCACCTGCCCGTTAGACTGAGGCCAGTACCCATATGTGAGGCTGACCGTGGCCCCCAGCTTCTCCATAAAGGCTTTCCAGACCTGTGACGTGAACTGGGGACCACGGTCGGAAACAAAATCCTCAAAGGCCATAGTGCCAGAAGACCTGCTGTGCTTCAGCGACCTGGAATGTGATAGGTAGACCAGAGAGAGATGGATAAAATAGGTCCTCCAACATCCTAGGGCCCAGCCAGGTTATGAAGTTGGAGCCACGGGAAGCCGAGGATTGTGTACGGTGATGATGAGGAAGGCGCAGTGAGGGTGGGTGGTGCTGTGACGTGCATAATTGTGCTGGATCCCAATGGACGCATATCCAGGGCTTGAACAGGAAAAGGAGAGGAGAGCGGACATGAAGTTGCCTCTTCCCTGAATGTGAGGGCCTGGTCGATAAAGTACCCAATGGCACCGGTGTCCACTAGAGCTGTAGAGACCAAACTTGAGGGACAGCCAGCCAGTGAAATAGGAATCGTAAAGGGTTTGGCGGAGAATGAAGGTAATGGAATACTCACGCCTTCCCTGGGAGACGGAAGGTCACGTGGCCGCCCATCTGCTCTAGTGAACTCTGGGTTGGGGCACACCAGACACCACTAAAGCTGGTGCCCCTCCTGGCCGCAATAGGGACAGAGCCAGCTGTCTCCATTGACGCCGCTCTGCCGCGGAGAGGTGTGTGGTCCCTACATCCATGGGTTCAGGCTCTGCCTCAGGGATCACCATCTAGATTCATCCGCAAGCTGATTGTTTTCTTGAGAGGATGGTCAGGGGGCCAGAACATAATTGCAAATTATGTGTAGACTTTGAAGCCCAAACATATATAATATTTGACAAAGCAAATTGCATTTTCAAACCTTGCTTACATTTGCATATAATCACAAATACAGTGCCTTCAGAAAGTATTCCCACCCCTTGACTTTTTCCACATTTTGTTGTGTTACAGCCTGCATATAAAATGGATTAAATTGAGATTTCGTGTCACTAAATCTACACACAATACCGCATAAATGTATACAAATGAATGAAAAGTGAAAAGCTGAAATGTATTCAGTCAATAAATATTCTAACATTTGGTTATAGCAAGCCTAAATAAGTTCAGGATTCAAAATGTGCTTAACATACTTAACATATGCTTACATAAACAGTTGCATGGACTCACTCTGTCTGCAATAATCGTGTGTAATATGATTTTTGTAATGAAAACCCAATCTCTGTACTCCCCACTTACAATTATCTGTAAGGTCCCTAAGGAGAGCAGTGAATTTCAAGCACATATTCAAGCACAAAGACCAGGGAGATTTTCCAATGGTTCACAAAGAAGGGCACCTATTGGCAGATGGGTAAAAAAATAAGAAAATACATTGATTATCCCTTTGAGCATGGTGCAATTATTTTTTACACTTTTGATGGAAACTACAAAGATACTTGCACCCTTCATAACTAGGTTGTCGGAGAGGAAGGAAACCGCTCAGGGAGGCCAATGGTGATTTCAAAACAGTTACAGAATTTAATGGCTGTGATAGGAGATAACTGAGGATGGACCAACAACATTGTAGTTACTCCACAATACTAATCTAATAGACAGTGTGAAAAGAAGGTAGCCTGTACAGAATTGAAATATTCCAAAACATGCAACATGTTTGCAGTAAGGCACTAAAGAAATTAACTTTTTGTCCTGAATACAAAGCGTGATGTTTGGGGCAAAACCACCACAACGTATTACTGAGTACCACTTTTCATATCTTCAAGCATGGTGGTGGCTACATCAAGTTATGGTCATCAGTAAGGATTAGGGAGTTTTTTTAGGACACAAATACAAGGAATAGAGCTAAGCACAGGCAACATACCAACAGACACTGGGAAACAAATTCATCTTTCAGCAGGACAATAACCTAAAACACAAGTATACACACTGGAGTTGCTTAGCAAGACGACATTGAATGTTCCAGAGTGGCCTAGTTAAAGTTTTGACTTCAATCGGATTGAAAATCTATGGCAAAACCTTGAAAATGGCTGTCAAGTAATGATCAACAAATAACTTGACTTAGCTTGAATATTTTTTTTTATAATAATGGGAAAATATTGTACAATCCAGGTGTGCAAAGCTCTTAGGTCATTCTAAGATGTATTGACTACTTATCTAATCAAGATATATTCGTGTTTTATTTTCCATTCATTAAAACAATCTTGTTAACAATTTTTATGTAGAGCGTTGACAAAAKAATGACTATTAAATTCAAAACGTGGATAAAGTCTAGGTTGTGAACCCTTTCAAAAGGGACTATATCTCTCTATTATGCATGGGAATACTTTGGAACAGATTTCCAAAATCAAAATCACTTTGAGCTGATTTGCTCGTGTCTTTTATATCGAACAATAAAGATATCAGAATACAAGCTTTCAAAGTGCAGTCAAAAAAGTGATTCTCCTGTGTTTCATATATATTTCCATACTGAGGTTGGGATAATTCTGTGAAATTGTGAAAATTATGATAATGCCTTTTAGTGTAAGAGCTGTTTGAAAAGACGTCCTGAAATGTCAGTCTGTTTTGGTGGGATGGATTTTGGGCCTGCCTGGTGACGTCAACATGCAGTAATTGATTTAATAAACCAATAAGAGAGAGTTCCAAACCTCTCTGCAATAACAGATAGTTTTCAGTTTTCCCCTCCCCACCCAGACCACTCCCAGACAGTCCAAGCAAAATTCTTGCTTGAGAACTTGCTCTTTGCTAAGAAGCAATTTTTGTTTCTTTTTGACCATTTTAATTTCAAACAATCACAGTAAGGTGCTTAATTGTTACCCATAAATTATTTGATATTGAGATAAAAACAGCTGCATTGGACTTTTAAAAGTGGGATTTTCACTGGACAGTTTCTTTAAAACTGCAAAATGTTCTCTGCCCCATGGCAAAATGTAAAGAGTTGCAAAACACTTTCACTTTGAAATATGTATAATTGCAGGAATTTAACTTTAACACTGAAAAAATGCATCCACTGCCAAGAGAGGGACACCAGCCAGATCCTCTCAGTTTTGTACAATTTTGTTCCAGAACCCAATTTCCAGGATCCGGTGCCTCTTGTGGCATGAAAAATAATTGTCAATGTTTTCAATGTAAAAATTCTAATAAAAGCAATTAGTGTTACTTCTGTGATTCTCCTGCCCCTTGAAAAACGTAATATGAAAACATGCCTGATATTTTAAGAATTGATTTGTGTTGACCAGGCCTGGGTTTATGGTTTGCGCAAAATCGTAGCCTATATAGACCAACGCATGGCCATTGCCGTGGTGAGAGAGTTGTCTTTCTATGACCTCTCTCCCTCTCTCTGCTCTGATAGACAGGAGCCTGCAACTCTCATCTCTCCAGCATTGTACTTAGGTGGGAAGGGTGTTGGAAGTGTCACAGCACCCCTGATCAATTGTTATAGAACTACTGCTGTCTGTTCAGAAATACATTTAATAATTCAAAATACTACACCAGGAGTAGGCATATCATTTAGCCACAGAGGATCGATGGCTTGTAAAAAATAATATATGCCGAGCTGTGGATTGTGTGTAGCCCAGGCACAAGGCATGCCTACAGTCGGGAACATGCGGCAAATCTGTCATTGAACAGCATGCAGCCAAAACAGGCCTCGCAATATTTGAAATACAATTACGGGAAAACACAGGTTGGAAAGCAAATGTATCAGGTTGAAAAGAGAAGACTAATCAGTATGTCGGCTGCCAAATAGGCCTATTGAGCGAACCGCATTGTTTCACAAAGTAAAACAAGAGAGACATAAGCTTTTAGCATCAGCGCATCAGCCAATCGCTGGTGAGTCAGTGACACTGGAAATCTCTTTTAGGACTATTCATTTCCTCCTCATATTGTACAGTATGTGTGTCTCCACACCCCTAGGTCCAGGCTATTGATGGATTCAAGACAAGGTTATTTTTCTTGATTTCAGATTCTCAGTTTGTTAGTGTCAAAGTAGCCTGTCATTTTGATAATTTGTGAGTTATAAAAAAAGATTATGTTAAAGTCTCCAGTCATCTAAAATAATGCAGGATTTCATGAAATGGTCACCCACCTTTTGTTCCGGCACTTCCCAGTTCACAAAGCACTTGGGGACACTAAAACGTTTTGCCTGTGAGGTAGGGGAGTGCCCCCAATCAAATCTTGCTGAGGGCCTCAAAAAGGCTAAAGGCGGCACTTCAACACATACAGACAGACAAACACAATTTTTTAAAAATCTACTGGTGAATTAAGGCATCTGTTCAAAGTTAATCTTTATATTGATAGTCTCATCTTTACCCTCGGCACAGTTTGACTTAATGCTCTTTCTGCATCTCCCTCTGTCTCTCTCCCTCTATCACCGTCCCTCTCTCTATCACCGTCCCTCTCTCTATCACCGTCCCTCTCTCTATCCCCGTCCCTCTCTCTATCCCCGTCCCTCTCTCTCTCTCAGGGCCACTGCTACACATCGAGGACAGATCATCTTCAAGGACACTCTTGCCCAGCAGCTGTGTGAGCAGGGAGGTGAGCAGCAGATAACACACAAACACAAACCGCAGACAGACTAACGATGATGTTTCAGCACTACAGACAGAGACTTTTGGGTGTGCTGTATTGCCAGCTTCATTTCAGTTTATGCTAAACTCAGATATGTCTCTGAGCTGTACTGTTTATAGCTAGTTCTCCTTAGCCAGTTTCTCTGTGACAGTAATAAATACACATTGACAGTGCTTTCCCATCATGCACTCTGAGTAGTGGTAATTACTTGTTTAGGAGGAAGCAGACTTCCTTATTCAAGCACCCCTTTAACAGATCACTTCTGAAACACTACCCGAGAGAGGTTTGCAATCAGAGGAAAATTAAGTGGGGTTTTCTTGAAGTAGGCTAACTCTGTTTTCACTCTCAAGTGTGGCCCTTAATAGCACTAGGCTATTAGTCTTAGGCCAGTAGTGCCATGGGAAGTACTAGTGGTGCCATTGAGACAGTTCACAGTATACTACTCAGCTGTCTGGACCCATGCCACTATGAAGACTAGAGCCTCCACTATTGCCTGAAAGAGTGAATGAGTAAGAGAGACAGAAAAGGATTGAAGGATGAAGTTGTACTGTACAGTAGGTGACATGGATACACTGTCTGTAGTAAAGAGTGTACGAGATAGAGTGTGAGAGAAAGAACGAGCTGGAGAGAGAGACAGAGATAAATAGAGAGAGAGAGAGAGAGAGAGAGAGAGAGAGAGAGAGAGAGAGATTTCCCTCTCCTTGCCCTAGGACCCTCTCAACATCAACTATACTGTCACAGTGCCTAGTCGTCTCTGTTTGGCAAAAGACCTGTTTAGGTTTTTTCCTACCAACCTCCAGCATTACACACACACACACACACACACACACACACACACACACACACACACACACACACACACACACACACACACACACACACACACACACACACACACACACACACACACACGACACAGAGACACCGACAGACACAGAAGCCATGCAACCTGCTACCAACCTCAAGCATTACACACACAGACAAGGGTGCCTGACTTTGTCTGAAGGTGGGGGTGCAAAAGCTTGGGAGGGTGGAGGGATCTGGGGGACCATCCCCAGAAAATATTAACATTAAAAAATTAAAAAATATATCCTGCCATTTTATACTGTTTCTTAACAGGGAGAATCCATTTTTATGAACAGAACACAACACATTTTCTCAGATTTTGCTACAATTAATTCGATTGAAAAATTGTTTTAATGACTAGATTACTAATATACTCCCATCCCTGAAAATCCCAACCATAATAATTAATTAACAGGTCTGAAACCCTACCAACCCTGTGACTACCGCCACGTTTCTTGAAAATACCACCCATAATGATCGATTGACATATCCAGAACCAACTCTGTGACTCTCAAAAATATAATGCACCTCCCCTGACAATTTTGTTTTACCTTTATTTAACTAGGCAAGTCAGTTAAGAACAAATTCTTATTTTCAATGACAGCCTAGGAACAGTGGGTTAACTGCATTGTTCAGGGGCAGAACAATCCCCACCTACAGGGAAAAATTCACAGGCAAACTGTTAAGAACGTGGGCAGGATAACTCATGACAATGAGGAAATTAAATCGAAAATGGAGGAATAATATTGTTTTACCCAATAAGGATTTGAATTTTGTACTTGTAGGTTAAGAAAAAGCATTGTTTAATTGCACATTGTTTTCATCTTGTTTTTGCCACAAAGAATGTGATCACAATAACGTACAAAAGTAAGCCTTGATTTATCTTATATTCATTTTCTTTTGCAATATGGAAGTGTTTTCTGGTAGGGCATTGAACAAAACTGTCAACTTGAAAATGCTATCTGGAATTTGCATTTCAATTTGGTCATTGATTATGTTCACATAAAAATAATATAGTATTATAATAAACAAAATAGGTTATTTTGGCAGATATAAATAGTACCAGTCAAAAGTTTGTACACACCTACTCATTTCAGGGTTTTCTTTATTTGTACTCTTTTCTACATTATAGGATAATAGTGAAGACATCAAAACTATGAAATAACACATATGGAATCATGTAGTAACAAAAAAAAGTGTTTAACAAATCGAGAAATATTTTATACTTGAGATTCTTCAAACTAGCCTGCCTTTGACTTGATGATAGCTTTGCACACTTGCATTCTCTCAAACAGCTTCATGATGTAGTACCTGGAATGCATTTAAAATAACAGGTGTGCCTTTCTAAAAGTTAATTTGTGGAATTTCTTTCCTTCTTAATAAGTTTGAGCCAATCAGTTTTGTGACAAGGTCGGGGTGTATACAGAAGAAAGCCCTATTGTTTAAAAACCAAGTCCATATTATGGCAAGAACAGCTCAAAAATATCAAAGAGACAATAACAGTCCATCATTACTTTAAGACATGAAGGTAAGTTTTCTTCAATTGCAGATCCAAAGGACGATGACTGCTCTATGAGGACCGCCAGAGGAAAGGAAGACCCAAAGTTACCTTGCTGTGCAATAGATAAATTAATTAGATGTAACCGACCTCAGATTGCAGCCCAAATATATGCTTCACAGAGTTCAAGTAACAGACCACATCTCAACATCCACTATTCAGAGACACTGTTGTAAATCAGGCTCATGATTGAATGGCTGCAGAAGCCACTACTAAAGGACACCAATAAGAAGAAGAGACTTTCTTTGGCTAAGAAACACAAGCAATGGACATTAGACCGGTGGAAATCTCTCTTGATTGAGTCCAAATTTGAGATTTTGGTTCACCGCCATGTCTTTGTGAGATGCAGAGTAGTGAACATATGATCTCTGCATGTGTGGTTCCACTGTGAAAGCATGGAGGAGGAGGTGTGATGGTGTGGGGATGCTTTGCTGGTGACACTGTCGTGATTTATTTAGAATTCAAGGCACACTTAACCAGCATGGCTAACACAGCATTCTGCAGCGATACGCTATCTCGTCTGGTTTGCGCTTAGTTGGACTATCATTGGTTTTTCAACAAGACATTAACCAACACACCTCCGGCTGTTTTGACCAAGAAAGAAGTGTGGAGTGCTGCATCAGATGACCTGGCCTCCACAATCACCCAACCTCAATCCAATTGAGATGCTTTGGGATGAGATGGGCCACAGCGTGAAGGAAAGCAGCCAACAAGTGCTCAACATAGTGTTGGAACCTTAAGACTGTTGGAAAAGCATTCCAGGTGAAGCTGTTGAGAGAATGCCAAGATTGTACAAAGCGGTTTACATTGAAGAATCTAAATCTAAAATATATTTTGATTTGTTTTAACACTTTTTGGTTACTTCATGAATTACATATGTGTTTATTTCATAGTTTTAAGTTTTAACGTCTTCACTATTATTCAACAATTGGTTATTATTGGTTGAAAGACATTGATAATTAGAAGATTGTGGGCAACTTGTGCAAAATTTGATATTTTTTGCCCATAACCTGTTGTTGAAAAAAACGTAATATGATTATGGCTTTTCAACCTGTGCCATTTCGTGATTTCAGAGCAATCTATCTAATAGAAACAAGAAGGGGGATGGCGCCGACGGAGATGTGTCGCCTGCGTCGTCTTCGCATTCTATAAGAAACTATGCAGTATTTTAGTTTTTTATGTATTATTTCTTACACTGTTACCCAGGAAATGTTAAGTCTTATTACATACAGCTGGAAGAACTATTGGATATAAGACCACATCAACTTACCAACATTACAACCAGGAATACGACTTTCCCGAAGCCGGATCTCTGTTTGGACCGCACCACCCAGGATCAATGGATCGGATCCCAGTAGGCGACCCAAATCAACGGCGCCGCAGAAGGGGCAGACCGAGCGGTCTTCTGGTCAGGCTCCGTAGACGGGCACATCGCTCACCTCTCCCGAGTATACTACTCGCCAATGTCCAATCTCTTGACAACAAGGTAGACGAAATTCGAGCAAGGGTTGCCTTCCAGAGAGACATCAGAGATTGRAACATTCTCTGTTTCARGGAAACATGGCTCACTCGGGATACGTTATCAGAGTCGSTACAGCCACCCYGTTTCTTCACACATCGCGCCGACAGAAACAAACATCTCTCTGMTAAAAAGAAGGAAGAGGGTGTATGCCTTATGATTAACGAGTCGTGGTGTGATCATAACAACATACAGAAACTCAAGTCATTTTGTTCACCTGAACTAGAATTCCTTACAATCAAATGCCGGCCGCATTATCTACCAAGAGAATTCTCTTCAATTATAATCACAGCCATGTATGTCCCCCAAGCAGACACCTCGACGGCCCTGAAAGAACTCCATTGGACGCTATGTGAACTGGAAACCACATATCCTGAGGCTGCATTATTTGTAGCTGGGGATTTTAACAAGGCTAATCTGAAAACAAGGCTCCCGAAATTTTATCAGCATATCGAATGCGCGACCCGGATTGGAAAAATTCTGGATCATTGCTACTCTAACTTCTYCGACGCACACAAAGCCCTCCCTCGCCCTCCTTCCGGCAAATCTGACCACGACTCCATTTTGTTGCTCCCAGCCTATAGACAGAAACTAAAACAGGAAACGCCCATGCTCAGGTCTGCTTAACGCTGGTCCGACCAATCTCATTTTACGCTTCAAGATTGCTTCGATCACGTGGACTGGGATATGTTCCGGATAGTTTCAGACAACAACATTGATGTATATGCTGATTCGGTGAGCAAGTTAATTAGCAAGTGCATCGGTGATGTTGTACCCAAGGTGACTATTAAAACCTTCCCSAACCAGAAACCGTGGATTGATGGCAGCATTCGAGCAAAACTGAAAGTGCGAACCATTGCTTTTAATCATGACAAGGCGACCCAAYATATGACCGAATACAAACAGTGTAGCTATTCCCTCCGCAAGGCAATCAAACAAGCTAAGCATCAGTATAGAGACAAAGTAGAGTTGCAATTKAACGGCTCAGACACAAGATGTATGTGGCAGGGTCTAAAMTCAATCACAGATTACAAAAAGAAAACCAGCCCGGTCGTGGACACCGACATCTTGCTCCCAGACAAACTAAACAACTTCTTTGCATGCTTTGAGGACATGGCCCACTACCAAAACCTGCYGGCTTTCCTTCACCGCWMCCAACGTGAGTAAAACATTTAAACGTGTTAACCCTCGCAAGGCTGCCGGCCCAAACGGCATCCCTAGCCGCGTCCTCAGAGAATGCGCAGACCAGCTGGCTGGTGTGTTTATGGACATATTTAATCACTCCCTATCCCAGTCTGCTGTTCCCACATGCTTCAAGAYGGCCACCATTGTTCCTGTTCCCAAGAAAGCTAAGATAACAGAGCTAAACAAGTAGCACTCACTTCCGTCATCATGAAGTGCTTTGATAGACTTGTCAAGGATCATATCACCTCCACCCTACCTGACACCCTAGACSTACTTCAATTTGCTTWCCGCGCCAATAGGTCCACAGACGACCCAACCGCAATCACACTGCACACTGCCCTAACCCACCTGGACAAGAGGAATACCTATGTTTGAATGCTGTTAATCGATTACAGCTCAGCATTTAACACCATAGTACCCTCCAAACTCGTCATTAAGCTCGAGACCCTGGGACACGACCCCGCCCTGTGCAACTGGGTCCTGGACTTTCTGACGGGCCGCCCCCCAGGAGCTGAGGGTAGGAAACAACATCTCCACCCCACTGATCCTCAACACTGGGGCCCCACAAGGGTGCGTTGTCAGCCCTCTCCTGTACTCCCTGTTCACCCATAACTGCGTGGTCATGCARGTCTCCAACTCAATCATCAAGTTTGCAGACGACACTAC
This sequence comes from Salvelinus sp. IW2-2015, assembly GCF_002910315.2. Taxonomy (NCBI): domain Eukaryota; kingdom Metazoa; phylum Chordata; class Actinopteri; order Salmoniformes; family Salmonidae; genus Salvelinus; species Salvelinus sp. IW2-2015. The sequence goes on from NC_036866.1 coordinate 49,798,553, forward strand.
AGTAGTACACTACAGACGACACTACGGTAKTACAGTACCCTACATTACTCATCWKATATGTATATACTGTACTCTATACAATCTACTGCATCTTGCCTATGCCGTTCGGCCATCGCTCATCCATATATTTATATGTACATATTCTTATTCATTCCTTTACACTTGTGTGTGTATAAGATCGTTTTTGTGAAATTGTTAGATTACTTGTTAGATATTACTGCACGGTCGGAACTAGAAGCACAAGCATTTCGCTACACTCGCCTTAACATCTGCTAACCATGTGTGTGTGACCAATACAATTTGATTTGATTTAATAGAATCTTCGCTAATGTTAAACATGTATAGTGCCGTCTACCGCAAGGCAGATCCCTTGGCCCTCTACTCTTTTCTYTTTTTACTAATGGCATTCAACAAAGCCTGTGTGTCTATGTATGCTTATGGTTCAACCCTATATTCCTCAACAACTACAGCTAGTSAAACAAAGAGTTGCATTCAGTTTTAGAATGGGTGGCCCCTTATTTACTAGTCCTGAACATCTCTAAAACTAAGACCATCGTATTTGGTACAAATAGTACCATTGGTTCTAGACTTCAGCTGAATCTGATAATGAATAYCATGGATGTTGAGCAAGTTGAGAATAAATTACTTGGTGTTACCTTAGATTGTTAACTGTCATGGTCAAAACATGAATTCAATTGTTGTAAAGATGGTGAGAGATCTGTCCGTAATAAAGAGATGCTCTGCTTTTTTGACATGTCTCTCCACAAAGCAAGTCCTGCAAACTCTAGTTTTATCTTATCTTGATTATTACCCAGTCAAATGGTCAAGTGCTGCAAAGAAGGACAGAGCGGCACGTCTTGCTCTTCACTGTAATCAGAGGGCTAATATCAATGCTATGCATGACAGTCTCTCTTGGCTAAAAGTAAAGGAGAGAATGACTGCATTACTTCTTATTTTTTATAAAAAAACGTTAATGTGTTGTTAATGTGTTGTTAATGTGTTGTCCAAATTGTTTGCATAGTCAACTTACACACCACTCTGACACACACGTACCCCACCACAGACATGCCACCAGGGGTCTTTTCACAGCCCCCAAATCCAGAACAAATTCAAGAAAGCAACCAGTATTATATAGAGCCATGGAACTCCCTTCCATCTTAGATTGCGCAAGTAAACAGTAAACCTGGTTTCAAAAAACAGATGAAGCAACACCTCACAACTCTCCTATTTGACCGAGATAGTTTGTGTGCTTGTACTGATATGTAGGCTATGTGTGACATTTCAAATTCATATAGTTCTGTCCTTGAGCTGTTCTTGTCTATTAATAATGCTCTGTATTATGTCATGTTTCATGTTTTGTGTGGACCACAGGAAAGACAGCTGCTGCTTTCGCAACAGCTAATGGGGATCCTAATAAAATACCAAACACCGAAGTGGCCATGGTGCCCTCGCATATGGGGCTCAGCCAGGTCTGCTACTTTTGTAAATGATTGAAAACATTTGACCAATGTGAATTAACCGATTGAAGTTAGGGGAAAAAATGGCAAAATGCAGAATGGTGTTAACTGACTGTAAACAGCTTGCGGAGGATTTATTCCCCCTCAGATTTAATCATTTAGTATTAGGCCTAATGATTATAACTTACAATCTACTTGTGAGCTACTCAAAATCAAATCCAATTTTATTGGTCACATACACATGGTTAGCAGATGTTAATGCGAGTGTAACYAAATTCTTGTGCTTTTAGTTCGACAGTGCAGTAATATCTAACAAGTAATCTAACAATTCCCAACAACTACCTAGTACACACAAATCTAAAGGGGTGAATGAGAATATGTACATATATATATATGGGTGAGCAACGGCCGAGTGGCATACATATGATATGAGTAATGTAAGATATGTAAACATCATTAAAGTGGCATTATTTAAAGTGGCATTGTTTAAAGTGGCTAGTGATCCATGTATTAAAGTGGCTAGTGATTGGGTCTCAATGTAGGCAGCAGCCTCTCTGAGTTAGTGATTGCTGTTTAGCACTCTGAGGGCCTTCAGATAGAAGCTGTTTTTCATTCTCTTGGTCCCAGCTTTGATGCACCTGTACTGACCTCGCATTCTGGATGGTAGTGGTGTGAACAGGCAGTGGCTCGGTTGGTTGTTGTRCTTGACAATCTTTTAGGCCTTCCTGTGACATCGGTGCTGTAGGTGTCATGGAGGGCAGGAAGTTTGCCCCCGGTGATGCGTTGTGCAGACCGRACCACCCTCTGGAGAGCCTTTCTGTTGAGGGCGGTGCAGTTGCCATACCAGGCGGTGATATAGCCCGACAGGATGCTCTCGATTCTGCATCTGTAAAATTTTGTCAGGGTTTTGGGTGACAAGCCAAATTTCTTCAGCTTCCTAGGTTGAAGAGACGCTGTTGCGCCTTCTTCCCCACACTGTCTGTGTGAGTGGACCATTTCAGTTTGTCTGTGATGTGTACGCCGAGGAACTTAAAACMTCCCACCTTCTCCACTGCTGTCCCTTCGATGTGGATGGGGGGGTGCTCTCTCTGCTGTTTCCTGAAGTTCACGATCATCTCCTTTTGTTGACGTTGAGTGAGAGGTTGTTTTCCTGACACCACACTCCGAGTGCCCTCACCTCTTCCCTGTAGGCTGTCTCGTCATTGTTGTTAATCAAGACCACTACTGTTGTGTCGTCTGCAAACTTGATGATTGAGTTGGAGGCGTGCAAGGCCACGCAGTCGCGGGTGAACAGGGAATCCAGGAGGTGGCTGAGCACGCACCCTTGTGGGGATGTTGTTTCCTACCTTCACCACCTGGGGGCGGCCTTTCAGAAAGTCCAGAACCCAATTTTACAGGGCGGGTTTGAGACCCAGGGCCTCCAGCTTGATGATGAGATTGGAGGGTACTATGGTGTTGAATGCTGAGCTGTAGTCAATGAACAGCATTCTTACATATTCCTCTTGAGGTTCCTCTTATGCAAATTGAAGTGGTTCTAGGGTGGCCGGTAAGGTGGAGGTGATATGATCCTTCACTAGTCTCTCAAAGTACTTCATGATGACGGAAGTGAGTGCTGGTAGTCATTTAGTTCAGTTATCTTTGCCTTCTTGGGTACAGGAACAATGGTGGCCATCTTGAAGCATGTGGGGACAGCAGACCGGGATAGGGAGCGAATGAATATGTCTGTAAACACACCAGCCAACTTTTCTGCGCATGCTCTGAGGGCACGGCTAGGGTGTCTGTGACGTGGCTGGTTTTCTTTTTGTTTTCCGTGATTTCCTGTAGACCCTGCCACATACGTCTCGTGTCTGAGCCATTGAATTGCGACTCCACTTTGTCCCTGTACTGGCATCTTGCTTGTTTGATTGCCTGTTTATATTCAGGCATATTTCCAGAACTCTTTCCATGGGTAAATATGGTTGTTCGCGCTTTCAGTTTTGTGCGAATGCCACCATCCATCCATGGTTTCTGGTTAGGGTAGTCACAGTGGGTACAACATCTCTAATGCACTTCCTTATAAACTCACTCACCGAGACAGAGTATAGATCAATGTTGTTCTCTGCGGCTGACCGGAACATATCCCAGTCTGCGTGATCAAAACAATCTTGAAAAGTGGAGTCCGATTGGTCACACCAGCGTTGAAAGGTTCTAGTCACTGGTACATCCTGTTTGAGTTTCTGCCTATAAGACGGTAGGAGCAAGATGGCGTCGTGGTTGGATTTGCCAAAGGGAGGGCGAGGGAGGGCTTTGACTGTATCGCGGAAGTTAGAGTAGCAGTGATCGAGTGTATTACCCCCGCGAGTACTACAATCAATATGCTGATAGAATCGGTAGCCTTGTTTTCAAATTTGCTTAGTTAAAATCCCCAGCTACAATAAATGCAGCCTCAGGATATATGGTTTCCAGTTTACATAGAGTCCAGTGAAGTTCCTTGAGGGACGTCGTGGTGTCTGCTTGAGGGGGAATGTACACAGCTGTGATGATAACTGACAAGAATTCCCTTGTGATGTAATATGGCCGACATGGCGCAGTGGTCTAGGGCACTGCATCGCAGTGCTAGCTGCGCCACCAGAGTCTCTGGGTTCGCGCCCAGGCTGGGCTGGGTTCGCGCCCAGGCTCTGTCGCAGCCGGCTGCAACCGGGAGATCCGTGGGGCGACGCACAATTGGCATAGCGTCGTCCGGGTTAGGGAGGGTTTGGCTGGTAGGGATATCCTTGTCTCAGTATGTAAAAAAAAAAAAAAACATAATAAAAAAAAATGTAATAAAATGTATGCACTCTACTGTAAGTCGCTCTGGATAAGAGCGTCTGCTAAATGACTAAAATGTAAAAATGTAAATGTAAATTTGATTGTAAGGAATTCTAGGTCGGGTGAGCAGAGGGACTTGAGTTTCTGTATGTTGTTATGAGTCATTAATCATATAGCATACACCCCCGCCCTTCCTCTTCCCAGAGAGGTGTTTATCTCTGTCGGCGCGATGCATGGAGATGCCCGGTGGCTGAATCGATTCCGACAACATATCCTGAGAGAGCCATGTTTCCGTGAAACAGAGGATGTTACAATCTCTGATGTCTCTCTGGAAGGAAACCCTTGCTCAAATTTTGTCTACCTTGCTCCCAAGAGACTGGACACTGGCGAGTGGTATACTCGGGAGCGGTGGGCAATGTGCACGTCTACAGAGCCTGACCAGGTGGCCACTCCATCTGCCCCTTCTATGGCGCCTTTGTTTTGTGTCGACTAGATCCATTGTCCTGGGTGGTGGTCCAAACAGAGGATACGCTTCGGGAAAGTCGTATTCCTGGTTGTAATGTTGGAAAGTTGATGTCGCTCTTATATCCAGTAGTTCTTCCCGGCAGTATGCAATAAGACTTAAGATTTTCTGGGGTAACAATGTAAGAAATAATACATTTAAAAAAATACTGCATAGTTTCCTTAGGACTCGAAGCGAGGCGACCATRTCTGACAGCCCACGAGCTATCGGACACGCAGTTTTCTGCTAAGGTGCAACCTTTAGTAGGCTGATCGTCCTCGCAGTGGCAGACCACGTGTAACAACACCTGCACATGATCGGTACATCCGAGCATCACACCTGCGGGACAGGTACAGAATGGCAACAACAACTGCCCGYGTTACAATAGGAACGCACAATCCATCAGTGCTCAGACTGTCCGCAATAGGCTGAGAGAGGCTGGACTGAGGGCTTGTAGGCCTGTTGTAAGGCAGGTCCTCACCAGAAATCACCGGTAACAACATTGCTTATGGGCACAAACCCATCGTTGCTGGACCAGACAGGACTGGCAAAAAGTGCTCTTCACTGACAAGTCGTGGATTTGTCTGGTCGGATTCACGTTTATTGTCGAAGGAATGAGCGATTACACCGAGGCCTATACACAGGAGCGGGATCGATTTGGAGGTGGAGGGTCGTCATGGTCTGAGGCGGTGTGTCACAGCATCATCGGACTGACCTTGTTGTCGTTGCAGGCAATCTCAACGCTATGTGTTACAGGGAGGACATCCTCTTCCCTCATGTGGTACCCTTCCTGCAGGTTCATCCTGACATGACCCTCCAGCATGACAATGCCACCAGACATACTGCTCATTCTGTGAGTGATTTCCTGCAAGACAGGAATGTCAATGTTCTGCCATGGCCAGTGAAGAGCCCGGATCTCAATCCCATTGAGCACGTCTGGGACCTGTCGGATCGGTGGGTGAGGGCTAGGGCCTTTCCTCCCAAAAATGTCAGGGAACATGCAGGTGCCTTGGTGGAAGAGTGGGGTACATCTCACAGCAAGAACTGGCAAATTTTGGTGCAGTCCATGAAGAGATGCTCTGCAGTACTTAATGCAGCTGGTGGCCACACCAGATACTGACTGTTACTTTTGATTTTGACCTCGCACCTTTGTTCAGGGACACATTATTCCATTTATGTTAGTCACATGTCTGTGGAACTTGTTCAATTTATGTCTCAGTTGTTGAATCTTGTTATGTTCATACAAATATTTACTAATTTTAAGTTTTATGWTAAATGCAGTTGACAGTGAGAGGATGTTTATTTTTTTAGTTTATATAAAATTGACATATTTTGTGGGGTGGCAGGTAGCCTAGTTAGAGCGCTCGGCGTATAACCGAAAGGTTGCTAGATCAAATCCCAGAGCTGACAAGGTAAAAATCTGTCGTTCTGCCCCTGAACGAGGCAGTTAATCCACTGTTCCTAGGCCGTCATTGTAAATAAGAATTTGTTCTTAACTGTCTTGCCTAGTTAAACGAAATTTWAATAAATTAATAAATATATTTTAATACAGACTAGCTCAAAGCATTTTACTAATCATTGAAAATGACAAATTACCCACTGATCATAATAACTTTTTTTGTAAAAAAGTGGGGGTGCAAAAACATACATTTGCAACCCTATTTTGAAAGTGGGGATGCAGCTGCTCCGTTTGCTCCATTGCTCAGGTGCCTATGCACACAGACAGACACAGGAGCCATGCAACCTACTGCCAACCTCAACCATTACACTCACAGACAGAAAGAGGACCCAGGAGCTAGAGGGCGGGCTGGGGAACACAGATTTAGATATTATGGCTTGCACGATCATGGAAGAGTGAGTATGAGTGTAAAGAAGAAGAGGGTGGTTGAGAAAAAGAGAGAGGGAGAGAGAGACAAAGAGAGAGGGAGAGAGAAAGGGAAGAAGAGGAAGCGAGAGAGATAGTGAAATGGAGCTAAGAGAGATAGACTAACAGGTTCAGATGAAGAGAAGAAGAAAGAAAACAGGAGTGACAGAGAGAGGTGGAGAGTAAAGGAGGGAGAGGAAGAAAGCGGTGGACAGTTTGGCAGTAAATTGCCGGTGTCAGTAATGAGAGCTCCTGTCTCTCCGGTGAAGGAGGGATGAGATGGAGAGATGGAAGGATGGAGGGAGGGTGTTAATGAGAAAGTTGAAGGTCATAAATTGTGGGTGATGACGGTTGCGGTGAAGAAATCAAGCACTACAAAAAGAAGGGAAGGGGGAAAAAGGAGAGAGGGAGAAGCATTTGAGAGGAGGATGAGTGTGAGCAGCTGACCTCGTTGCAGGCTAATTCCTGGACAGCCTCTCTCTTTTCTCTCGCTCTCTTTCTGTGGTGGTCAAACACTGCCAGGTTGAAATCTGAATTACAAATGAGACGGGAATGTGCCAGGGGTAAGAAGGGAGGAGACGATAGAGGATAGAAGGAAAGTAGAGAGCGATGGAGAGGGTAGAGAGCTAATGGGATAGTGAGAGAGAGGGGGAAATAGAAAGAAAGAGAGATGGATAGATAGGGAAAGAGAGAAGTAGTTTAATGGTTTGTGGAGAGAGTGTATGCTCYGTACATTGCGATGTGGTCAGGCAACGATTGGAATTGTTCCACTGGCGTAATGGATTGAGACGGGCTAATCTATCTCTCTCAGTTCACAGCCCTCCTGCCAAACCCAAGTCTGCAACTTCAAAAAACACATACATGAATAATCACATTGTGAATGTCCATAGCACTTTGAAATGACAACATAGAAAGTTACAGTGTTTCCATTGACCTTAGAGTAGGTCAGAGTTAGAACAAGATGTTTAGTGTACGGAGTGAAGGATTTGGTCAATGGTCATGTCTTTACAACATGGAAAAAGAAAGTTCCACACACATCTCTCCTTGTTGCAGATTTATTTGACAACATGTTAGCTAAAGAGCCTTTATCAGGTGTCCTTTCTAAGCAATAGTTAGAAAACTTGGTTTATATGCCTAGTCATCTTAGTAAGTTTCCCTTTGAGTGACAGAGGTGAGCCTGAGGTCTACAGAACCTAAAGAATCCACTCTATAAGTACTATATAAAACTGTCCCATATCCAGCCCTGGGAGTGGCATGGAGAGTGCAAACTGTACTGAGCAAAGTTTCCTTCCTGAAATAGAGTATTAGTATTCAAGCAGGCGCTTAAAGATACCAGAAGGGCTCAAGCCACTTCAGAAGTTCATGTGCTAAGACTCAGCTTTGAGGAGCAGGAGAAATTAAAGCTATCTAAAGCAGGGTTGTGATCCACAGAGGAGAGTGGGATGGAGAGAGGTGGAGAGGGAGAGGGAGAGAAAGGAGCTGGGCAGGAGAGAGAGAGAGAGCGGGGGAGGGAGAGAGAAGGAGGAAAAAGGAGTGAGTAAGAGTGTAAATCAGAGCTGAAGGTTGAAGAACAAATGGACAGATTAGGAGAGAGTCAGAAAGAGCAGCTTTCACTGCAGCCAAGGGTTTAATACAGTGAGGAGGAGGCGGAGGAGATGAGTGAGAGAGAGGGGGGAAGGGAGGGAGCAGGGGGAGGGGAGGGGAGGGAGGAAGGGAGAACACAGAGGAGACCAGAGAGGAAATATGGAAGGGTATAAGAAGAGAGGAGATGAGAGGAAGATAGGGGAGGAGATGGAGAGTAGTGCTAAAGTTGCAGGTCTTGGGTTTGGCAGGAGAGAAGAGAGAGAAGCTGTCCAGGAATTAGCCTGTAACAAGGTCAGCTGCCCACACTCATCCTCCTCTCTTCTGCCTCCCCCTCCCTCCTTTTCCCRATTCCCTTATTTTTGTAGTGTTTGATCTCTTCACCGAAGCTGTCATCACCCACAATTTATGACCTTCAACTTTCTCATTAACACCCTCCCTCCATCCTTCCATCTCTCCATCTCGTCCCTCCTTCACCGGAGAGACAGGAGCTCTCATTACTGACAACTCAAATTCCTAAGTCTCCTACATTATGTGTCTCTACTGGATGCCACATTCATTCCCAGACTAAGTGAATAGCTGTTGTTTAGCCTTTTTCACTCTGGATCCCTTTAGTGCCACCATGCAACTCAGAGAGACAGAAGCCGAGGAGGGGAAAAAAGATCTGTCTATCTGGCTGGGTGTTTGGAAATCTGGCCCAGACTTAGACACTACCGCTCCTGTGTGTGCTCCAGGAGCTGGTTTCTGTTGTGCCAMCACTCTCTGCCTCCTCCCTCTCTTCTCTCCCTCACTCCTCTCCTCCTCCAACTTCCCCTCCTTACCCTTTGACCTACACCCAGTTTACCTCGTAACTTATTCACCAGTCAGAACAAAAATAATCCTAAATTGTATTCTTATTAGTGCACTTAAAGAGGCAATGTGAGTTGCTACATCCAGTCATTGCGCTAACCCAAGTTAGCATTGGCTCACAAAACTACTGCTAACTTCCTTCATACTGCACGCAGAGACATACAAATGGTATCCACAAGTTATTCTGACTGTGTAAGTAGAACAAGGGCTTAAATGCCAGAATCTTGCAGTATCCCTTTAACTCCTAAAAGTTCATGACATAGGTTCATGACATTCATGCATAATGAAGCTACTGATACCTCTCACCAAGTCACCTAACATCTTCCTAGCTCCATAAGATACCGTCATGAATTAACATGTCAATGGAGACAATATTTTTTAGGGGGCGTCAAACTGGGGATGCGTTCACCAGTGGAGGCTGGTGACATGGAAAATTGAGGAGGATGGGAGACCCACGATATAGGCGTGGAAAGCACAGAGATGACAAAGTGTGTTTAAAAAAAATCGGCAAAGCCTTATTATTAAAGCATTTAATAAAGACATGTATAGTACAATATTATGGGGAATGGGAATGAGAGGGCTACTTACACCGTGTTGGAAAGGGATCACAGCAGTGATTGAATGAGGGTATGAGGTATGAGTTCAGGTGTTCAGAGGCTTGACCAGTGCAGGACAGGATTTGACTGGGAAGAAAAATAATAATAAGACAACACACTACACAGTTAGACTAAAGAGCTAAGAATTAGTTAGTCCAAGCAATGAGGCAAATCATTGATGTGTAATAATGTGATTGTGTATGTGATTGACTCTACATACAGTAATGAGAGAAAATTGATAGGGGTACTCACAGTGCTTGGAGGGGAAATATGCAATGTGCCAGTGGATGAGCGGGCACATGAGACYTGGCTTCAGTCAGGAGAAAGTTGTCAATGGTAGTGGAGTAGTGTAGTCATCATCTCATAATCAGGGAACCGGAGGGGACTTAGCTGTAAATGCAAATAGCAGATACATTCCATTACAGCTGCCCCATCGTAGGTTTGGATAATGAGTTTCTCTATGAAGTTAAACTCAGACATCTCAAAATTCATAAAGTCAAACACAGACCGTGCATCTCGCTCACTTGACACATCAAACTAGCTCAAGAAACATTCCTGAATATATCCCTGATGGCTGACAACTGCAAGCAAACTGGTGGCACCATAGGTCCCAGAGAGGTGGGGCAATTTTTACCTCCTGGGGCCTGGAGTTACCTAAGTAGGTAAACTCTGGACCCTATAAGGTATGACAGGGATTAATCAGTTGTAAAAAGGTTTTATATGGGCTATGATGAGACCAGTTTTTTTCTAATCAATTCACATGGTTTTAAAAAAAACTCATGAAGAAAACTCATGAAACTGGGGGGGATGAACCCATTCAAACTGCAGCTACCTTATATTTGTTCATATAAATAATTTGGGTGATTCTGCAACTATGGGCACTTCCATGTCCTCGGGTCAATTTTGGGAATTTTATAAAAAATGAAACAAATACAAATATTTGTATGTTAAGTTCACACTGGAATCACCCCATACTTTTTTAACCACCTCTCTATCAAGTAATTTAGCTACTTTTCAGATGCATTTTATACCTTAATTTCACTATTTTGCCCTTGTCCCTGACCCAGACTTTTAAGCTTCWACTATGTTTTTCTATGAGAAAGCATMAATAATTACACATTAAATAATGTTATGTACTACAGAAAGAGTCAATTAAATAAAATCTATATCAATATTTATTGTGAGTATGCTCTTTATATTGTTTTTTACACAAAATATACCTGTCCTTTGGGAGTGGTGTCATTTCCACCACTGAGCACAAATTCCTCATTAATAAAGTTTTTTCAAGAGAATGTTAATTTAGTTACCATGGAAACATATTGTGACACTGTCACAGCGTTTCCAGATGTGATGTCCAGAAGTTGAAGAAAAATTMWGGTAAATATTGCTTGMGTAGAGAATATTTTAATTGTCAGACATTTCCAAACAGGCTATAATTTCTTTAATTTGTGGTAGAACTTTWGKATTTTTTTTCTATTTTATGTATTTAGTGTAAACGATATGCTAGCTGTAATACTAATCAAAGCATGCTAAGCTGTCTGTCAATTTTCTCCAGAAACTGTAGAAATGTCATTTCCATCACAGTCATTTCCATCACAAACTTAAGTGTGGTGGAAATGACAGAAAGTAGTGGAAAGGACACAAATCCATTATCTTATTCGTTTTTACTTAACTTTTCTTTTTTTTTTACTTTAGGCTTATTCAATTATGTTTTAAATTAATTGAATCTAAAAAATGTTCCAAGGTATGAACAAGTTGAAAACTAAGTAGTATTTGTCTTTATTTTTAGAAGATGCCACATAAAACAGCACAGAGGTCACAGACATAGAAACAAAATYAAAACAAGATCCTATACGATACCAGGAACATCTGCAAAAAGACAGGGCGAGATACTGGAAGAAAAAATAGAAGGGAGAAGTGAAATCTATCTCTGAGCTTACAAAGCATGAACAAAGAAACAAGAGATGGRAATGAAAATGTAACCAACTGAATAGAAGACAGACTTTAAAGAGAACAGTTGCAATGGAGACCTTCCTATCAGGCAACACACCACCTCAGTCACCAGATGACTTGCAGCCAGAACATGAGGCTAACATACCTGCCCCTAACTTACCTGCCCCTGATGCACACCCGTATACCCCTTGCTCATCGTCTGCAACATGAATGAGAAGTCGAATACTTACTGGAAGGAAAAAGGTTGGAAGAGGTCGCTCAAAAGCATACAGAGATCTTAGTATGACAAATGTAAAACTTGATAATGCTTTAGGGAAAGCTGAGAAATACAAAAAAAAGGTATGATCGACTGATGGAAAAAAATGAAGAGACAAGATTCCCCAAAGACAAAGACAAAACAGCAAATGAAGGGAACTCCGAAGAACTTGAGAAGGATTTTATTGTTTCAAAATGCCATCATTGCAGAGCTAAAACAGAAGTATAAAAAAAAAATGTGCAGTGCCAAAGACAAACAAGTGGCTTCAAAAATGCTCAAAGGCAACACCCTGAGAAYGTATGGCCTGGTSAAAGCCYCAAACCGAGAATTTGGATTTTCAGCAAAAGCAATGAGGGCAAATGAAAACAGGCCATCAAGTCTTCAATACTCCAGGAAAAATCAGTGTAACAGAATTAGCACAGCCACAGAAGGTGAAAATCACTAGATTCTATGAACGTGAGGACAACAGCAGAGCAACAACAGGGAAAAAGGGACACACTAACGAGGAACAAGAAGAAAAAGCAGAAGCGCTCCTTGAATGGCACAATTCAGAAGTTTAATTGAGAGGGAATATTCAGAAATTCAKATTTCCTACTGTGAATACTGCAAAAAACATCCTTTTTGGGTTGTCAAGCAAACAGTCCAGGATAGGGACACATGTCTCTGCAAAACCAGCGCCAAACTCCAGTTCATGGCGAACACACTACAGTGTCACAAAGTGATAGGGAATGTGACACCAATACTCCAAACTGAGAGAATTCAAAGAATCTGGGGAAAGAGGAGATCATTGTGCATATTGACTTTGCAGAGAACTACCTGTTTAAATACACCAGTGAAATCCAGGCAGTTCACTTTGGTGATTCTCACAAGCAGGTGACCCTCCACACCTGTGTTGGATATACCACAAATGATACAGTTTCACTTTGCTCACTGAGCTCTTCTATGCAGCATGGACCCCTCTGCTATCTGMGCACATCTCTCAAAAAACACTGGCCTACTTCCTTGAGCTCTGCCCATCGGCTACTGCTGTACATTTTGTGAGTGACCCAGTATAGGTCTGAAATGTTTAACAATGSTTGTTGTTCAAAATGTTTGCAATACAATATTGTTTTCATAGTTTTTTTTTTTTTTACATAGATGTCATTTCCACCACACCTTGTCATTTCCACCACACCATGTCATTTCCATCACAACCCGCATTTTGAGGTAAATGAGTATATTATGTATAATTTACATACATTTATTTGATTTAGATATGGAAATCATATGGTTGTTATAATCTCACAAAAAGGTGGGGTGGAAATATCTTATTTTTCATGATAAATAAATGTTTTCAGCTGTCACCAAGGCAAGTTTATACATGCAGGCGTCCTGTTGAATTATTAATATTAGGAAAACCTTAAAAATCCCTTTAAATAATATTCAATACAAGTTCATGTACAAATGTATAAGAAATCCGTTATAAACCAATTGTATGATATTTCATTTTCAACTAAAATGGATGTTTAATGACGTGATTGAAATGACATTTGTCTCTGGCTGTCTAGGAAGAATGACAAAAATATATAAATTCCTGAATAGTACGATCGCAGCCATGATCAGATATAGTTTCTAGACAAATCAAAGACAATTACAATACTGGTAAAAATGGTGTTTGAATAAGTTTTAATAAGTGCTCGAAGTTGCATAATCACCCATTTAGACTCGATTAGGAGGGTGTTTTCTCTACCCAGACACATAGACAACAGCTGATAGACAATAGAACTCACAGGGCTGAGCTTGCTTTATGCATGTTTGCATCATGCAGGCCTATGCAACTTTAGGCTTTCTAAAAAATGTATTAACAACATTAAGTTGATTCATTAATTCCAGGTAATCATTTTGGATTAAAAACGTTTAGGCAGCCTAGCCAGCCCAATTTTGATACAAACTTAATGTGATCACATTCACATTTTCTCCTGACACACAAATGGACTTTAAATACATAATGTAACCAATTAGTTTACCCTGAACAGATGAACAGGGCACATAGGCTGTATGCAGCTGCTCTTATTAGTAGCCTACAGTTGATCAGACTGAAAAATTGTCTCGTTTTCATCCCATACAGCATGTCAGATTTCTAATGTTTAGGTGTAACCTAGGCTGCTGCAACATTTTTATCATGAGTTTTTGCTTGTGTTTGTCCAGAGTGATGTGTTATCATCTCTGCTAAATATATAAGGGAGGAAAGGGGAAGCCTACTTGATCGCACGCAGGAAAAATGCGTTGGCTCAACCTCTCGCTTTAATATTTAAGTGGATGATGCGATGAAAGCTAGCAAATCATTCAGGATTGTTTTCAACATCCCAGAAAAGACAGTCAAAAGTTTGATATGTTCAGCAAGTAAAGCATTGTAAAGCGCAATTGCCTCTGCTAGCTCCTRGTAGTTGCCCTTGTCAGCGGAACTTTCCCTCTCGTTGTGTCCTCTAAAAGCCAATTCTTTSATGCCAAAAAACGTAGTGGTGTTGATAAGCTGCTTGAGAACATCCCTGTTTCTTCTTACTTTCTCGTTGTGTTCCATAGRTTGAATACGCAGACCTTTGTCCTAATCYATTTTTCCCAGAAGCTTGAATCTGATGTGGGCATTTATATGCTCCGTGCTTTTGTTTTCAATGTTCTTCGGGTCATTGTACCCACCTTTCGACCAAGGCTCAGACTTTCCAAAAAGCAGGCAAGGCRAGCAATACAGGCAGCTTGATGAAAGGCTCCCCATCAACCAGCTATACTTTTGACGCCAGTTGGTATTGAACGCCCTCACCTTTTCATCCATCTTCATGACTGATCTCAGGCAGAGGTCGACCCTCGCTTTTAATTCACACCTTTTCCGTGTACCCCAGAGAATGAAAGGGGTTCTTCAACAAAAAGTCCACAACATATTTGGCAGAGTTGGCCATTCTACCATTCTGGCAGAGAAAACTGCACACTCGCGCTGGTAGCTAGCTAGCTATTGAATTTAGCAAGGCAAATGTAAATGAATTGCAATAACTGGACACAAAAATAAAMTTCTAAWTATACCTCCTCCATCTCCTGTAATTTGAAAAAACTAACTTGAATTGAATAATATCCCAAAAATGCTCAACTATCACATTTCACTCTTAATCTCTATCCAACAATGTCACCAAGCTTCTCAACACCCCATAATGCTCTGATGCACAATCCCAATACAACTCACTAGGTTKATCCTCTGATCCTAATTATATGATTGGATGGACAATATGTCACTTTACACTGCAAAAGCTTTGATTGGTTGGATGACGTCCTCCGGAAGTGGTCATAATTATCATGTATGTCTATGGAAAGGGGTGAGACCTACTAGCCTCCTAGGTTTTGTATCGAAGTCAATGTAGTCAGAGGAGGACGGAAGCTAGCTGTCCTCCGGCTACACYATGGTGCTACCCAGACAGTGCTGTTGAAGTTACTGTAGACCTTTCTTGCAAAACWGTGTATTTAAATCAATTATTTGGTATATATTTAATATAGTTTTATCTAAAAATGATAACTTTTTTAATGTTTCATTATTTTWATTTTTATGAAATTTCAATGAGGAGGAWGGTCCTCCCCTTCCTCCTCTGAGGATCCTCCACTGATCTATGGATATAGCAGCCTATAGCCTAATATTGTCTGTCAAACAGAAAYGCCTACCTCTTATTTCTTATAAATGTGGGTTAACTATAACTATGGCTGGTTTATAATAAACTATTGATCATGTTATATTTGATTTACTATTTGATTTACTATTTACTATTATTTTCATTATTTAATGTCCTAATAATAATCATTTAAAAATCCATTATTACATTTAAAACCATTTGTCATTATTAATTCACATATTCATATACTAATGACGAATGACAGTGCTTTGCAAAAATGCAAACAAATAAATAATTACATTTCACATTCATTTTTGTGCATATAAATTATAGTATTTCATTTCTGCCCCTCAAATCTGTCCCTTATACATTTTAAATTGATGGGGAATTACTACCACATACCAGTTCAATTAATATCTACTTCAATCCAATCGTGAAGGCAGCCTACACAGGGGCATTCTTTATAATAAACACACAGACAAACACACACCATGGAGACACTGGGAATGCATTCAAAGAGACTCTAGAAAGCAGTTTAATACTAGTTAAGCGCTCACTAACGGGTGAAACAAATATTGCCTCTTACAAGGCGTGCTTCAAAATACTGTATGTTACTGACCCAGAAACAACATGGCATATAAATTATAGTATTTGGCCGCTAGTGGTCGAAAGGTTTTTGGTGCTCCAAAAATACAGTACAATACTATTTTCTGTGGGATGGACTAACAGTACCAATCAAAAGCAATTAGTTTCCCTCCCACACATTTTCTCAAAATGAAACAAAAAACGACTGGAATATAACTTTTTTGAGTAGCCGACAATGGTTGGAGGGACTTCCTCCTGGCACTGCATACACAACATTTTGGAGAAACTCACAAGCAGAGGCTGACTCCCTTGGGTATATTATATTGAACATATAAAAAGATTGAGAGCAGGAATCCAACATCTTAAGCAGGGTCTCATGCTCAGAGGCAGCTCTGTTGAAGATGAGGAAAGCCTGGTAACAGTGGTGTTTGTCGCCCAGCTGCAGGACAAATGTCTTCTCGCCGACTGGTCCAGATACTGCACCATGTTGGTTCCAACCTGAAAAAGTCAGTCAAATGTCTGACAGAATTTAACTTTGTTTTAGATGTGTTGTTTATGTACCTCATAAACTGGTGGTGCTCACATTTTAAAAGTTGACAATTATTTGAAATGACTTCATTGACAAACACCATCTGCATAATTTGCAGGTTGGCAGCACTCTAGATATGGTCACGTATGTATTATTATAAATCAAGTAGGCTGGAGGCTGGAGGCTGATTGGTATTTTTAATTAATTATTGTTTAACACTTACAGGTTGCACATCTATGAAGGCCCGCTTGGACTTCTCTCAGGTGGGGCGAATAGTTTTGCAGTCCACTCTGTACGGGGCAGCAGGAATCCCATCATCATGTGCGTCTGGGTGAAAACAACATTTGAAATGAATTAGAAGTTAGATCAAAAGCAGCWGAAGAAAGAGAAACTCCTCTACATGTCACGTAATGTCTTCCCCTTGGTCAAAAGTTCCCCGGGGTCTGGGAGAAGGTTGCTGGCCCTCCTCTCTGTTCTGGGGAAGAGGAGAGCTTTCTCCYCTATCACTTGGAGCCAAAACTTGTACAGCCAAAAACACTTGTACAGCCAMTGGTTCAAAACTTGTACAGCCGGTAGTTCACCTCAGGGTACATAATGTCGAAGATCTGTGATACCTAAATGGACATTTTGAACATTAAATTCGAACAGGTTACATAATAACACATATGCAATATATATACTAGTAATTTACCATTCATTAATAAATTCAAGTTATACTAACCATTCCTAGCGTACCATAGATTCTCGACCACTCCAGCATTATCTCCTGTAGGGTTTTGCTGCTGTTCTCCCGAATCCATGCCACCCAAAGTAGTACGGTGGCCCTCATGAATTCTCCCACCTGGTTTGSTGGATCTCAATCCTTGTTACAAATGAATTATTCACTGAATACCTTATGAATATTTTAAAACTGATTGTCAAGAGCTCTCATCTGGCATAGTAACCAAAGTAACAAATTCCTGAGAGGATTCCCCCCTCTTTGTCTGCACTCAGAGCGGCTGACCTCCCTTTCAGAGGCTTTCAGACATTTCATTATGTTCCTCAGCCTGTCCTCTATGTAGCCGGTGGCACTATGACGGTAGCGGCCAGAAGAGTACCACACCTCCTGTATGTTAATTAAGAAACAATACAGAAACCCCCAACTTGGAGGACCAGGGACTGGTCTCCTACCCTTAGACCTGTTTTGCTTGGTTGCACRTACAAGGAGTGTATACCCCCTTCAACATAGCTCAAAGGGTCATCGAAGTACGCAAGCCTCTCCACCATGGCAAGGTGACAGTCCAGGAGAGGACAGCAAACATGACATTTACTTWRATTATTTGATTTTTATTTGAGTTAYTTCTTGCATTTACTTACATATCCATACCCATATCCARCAGTGCCAGGGCCATCTCTTTTTTGGTGTCCGAAGTCAGTCTTAGTGGAGAAAGAAATATATCAGTTATTGCATACAAGTCCAGCTTTTTGATCAAGTTGATCATTCAGTGATCCTTGTGAAGTGATCATTCTTAAAAGTCTATGCATCAATCTAAGTTACARAACAAAAAAATCCCCATTAAAGTCRGTCAATTTAAGCTTGAGATATCTGTTTTTTTGCATGGGCTGCATCCGCKTATGTCCGCCTTCGCATCTGCGGTGGAAAGTGGCAGAGCTACTGCGCTGTTTGTCAGACCAGGAGAAATCCCCAAAATCAGTCTTCTTCCCGAAATTGTTTGAAGTGGCCGAACGTTTTGGCCTACTAACAAATATACCACTCTATGGAAAGATGAGACTCTCACAAACATGATGGTGTTCTCCCCACAAGTGTCACGGGACTAGTTCATGGAAGTATGGAGGTAGTTTTGTGTCAACAAAAAAAGGTGTTAAATATGTGTACAAAAAAACGTAAATATTTCCTGAGCTTTCTTATGTCTCCTGGATATAGGACAGACACTTGAAAACCTTATTCCTTAAGAATTACACTGAACAAAATATATAAATGCAACATACAACAATTTCAAATATTTTACTGAGTTACAGTTCATATAAGGAAATATGTCAATTGAAATAAATTCCTTAGGCACTAATCTGTGGATTTCACATGACTGGGAATACAGACATGCATCTGTTGMRGACAGATACCTTAAGTAGGGGCGTGGATCAGAAAACCAGTCAGTATCTGGTGTGAACACCATTTMCCTAATGCAATGCGACATCTCCCAGAGWGTTGATCAGACTGTTGATTGTGGCCTGTGGAATGTTGTCCAACTCCTCTTCAATGGCTGTGTGAAACTGCTGGATATTGGCCGAAACTGGAAAAAACTGTCGTACACATCGATCCAGAGCATGCTCAATGGGTGATATGTCTGGTGAGTATGCAGGCAATTGAAGAACTGGGAAATGTTCCATAGCTTATGCCGGCCCATACCAAAGCCCCACTGCCACCATTGGGCACTCTGTTCACAAGGTTGGCATCAGCAAATCACTCTCCCAAATGACACCATAAATGCTGTCTGCCATCTGCCCGGTACAGTTGAAACCGGGATTCATCTGTGAAGAGTACACGTCTCCAGCATGCCAGTGGACATCGAAGGTGAGCATTTGCCCACTGAAGTCGGTTACGAGGCCGAACTGCAGTTAAGTCAAGATCCTCAGCTTCAAGATCCTCAGTTTGGACAGAAATTCTTCAATTGTGCAAACCCACATTTTCATCAGCTGTCTGGGTGGCTGGTCTCACCTGGTGAAGAAGACGGTTGTGGAGGTCCTCGGCTGGCACGGTTACGKGTGGTCTGAGGTTGTCAGGCCGGTTGGACGCACTGCCTAAAACAACGTTGGAGGCGGCTTATGGTAGAGAAATTAACATTCAATTCTCTGGCAAAAGCTCTGGTGGACATTCCTGCAGTCAGCATACCAATTGCAGGCTCCCTCAAAACAGTGACATCGTGTTGTGTGACAGAATTGCACATTTTATTTTTCTCAGAACAAGGTGTACCTGTGTATGCTGTTGAATCATCTTCTTGATWTGCCACTCCTGTCAGGTGGATGGATTATCTTGGCAAAGGAGAAKTGCTCTCAAACAGGGAAGTTAACAAATTTGTGCACAACACTTGAGAGAAATCTGCTTTTTTTGCGGATGGAAAAATTATGCAKAAATTTAGAAAATTAGAAAGGGGGCAAATATTTTTTTCTAACACACAATACTTTTTCACACATCTGACATGGTACAGGTGTTTGTTTTTTTGCCCATAACCATGTGTGTGAGGTGTACACTTTTGTTTCAAAGTTGATTTGCTTAAGACTATCAAGAATCACTCTGTTTGACCCTGATTTAGCTCACTCCAGCTAAAGGATAAAGCACGAGGGGGATGGACAGCTCTGTGGAGAAGAGGGGATGGTGTTTATACAGCTATCCATCATGGCTTAAAGKTATGAGAATTGGTCGMCTAGGACGTCCGGAACAGAGAGTAAAAGGAGGTTTCTYGGGGCTGATAAAATAGCTTCAYGGTATAATGTACAGACAAAGGTATGGTAGGATGTGAATACAGTGGAGGTAAACCTAGGCATTGCGTGATGATGAGAGAGATATTGTCTCTAGAAACATCATTGAAACCAGGTGATGTCATCGCATGTGTGGGTGGTGGAACTGAAAAGTTAGATAAGGTATAATGAGCAGGGCTAGAGGCTCTACAGTGAAATAAGCCAATAAACACTAACCAGAACAGCAATGGACAAGGCATATTGACAGCTAGCCGGACCATGGGTAGCAAGCTGGCAGGATYGAGGTCTGTTTTTAGCCACCTCGTGTGTTTCCATCGGTAGATTAGTGGGGTTCCGTGTGGTAGAGGGGACCAATCCAATTGGCAAGATATATATAGTTATAGCGACCCAAGAAAATTGTCCGATAGACCTATTCAGATAGCAGCCGATAAGACAGCTAACGATTAGCGGGCCGCAGATGGGCGTTCAGGTTAAGTCGCGACGGAGGGGCCAGTTGGATAATTCCCTCGGGCAGATAACGTCGGTTGTCCAGTCGTGAAGGCCCGGAGGGGCTCCGCATCGGCAGTAAAACGGGTCCGGATAGGTGATTGTAGCCCAGGAGTGGCTGATGGAACTCTTCAGCTGGCTAGCTCCGTAATAATTGATGTTTGCTCCAAGACCGACGTAAGCCAATAGTCACTCGGATAGCAGCTAGCTAGCTCCAAGATCCAGGTGTAAATATCCAGAGCTTGCGGTAGAAATCCAAGGATATGGAGAGAAAATAGGTCTGTGTAATATTGTAAACTTGTATATTATTTCTAAAATATTGTAGACTGAATATTCACAGTTAAAATGAAGACTTGTTCCCTTTTAAAAATGTGTTAAGCTTTTTATTTTTGCTCTGGTCTGAGTCGCATTGTACAAAACTGACGATAGCCTTCCGAGCTAAAGGATAGCTGATGACCGCCAACCGTGGTTAGCTGAATACTAACGTTCTGGCTAGCTTCTGGCAAGCTTCTGTTGTGGATTTGAGGTGAATAATACTTTTTTTATTTTATTGGTGAGGCGGGTTGCAGGAGAGTGTTTTGAAGTTGAGTTTTTAGAAGAAAAAATATATATAAAAAAATGTGCGGAAAAAATATTTAAATATATATATACACGGGACACGACAAGACGAGGACAAAGGACGTCTGACTGCTATGCCATCTTGGAATCTATCATAAATGCCTCATGAGCTTAGTTCAACTGTCATACACCATCAGAATCGTAGTTCAACTGTCGTACCCCATCAGAACCGTAGTTCAACTGTCGTACTCCATCAGAACCGTAGTTCAACTGTCGTACCCCATCAGAACCGTAGTTCAATCTGTTGTACCCCATCAGAACTGTAGTTCAACTGTCGTACCCCATCAGAACCATAGTTCAACTGTCATCCCATCAGAACCGTAGTTCAACTGTCGTACCCCATCAGAACCGTAGTTCAACTGTCGTACCCCATCAGAACCATAATTCAACTCTCGTACCCATCAGAACCGTAGTTCAACTGTCGTACCCCATCAGAACCGTAGTTCAATGTCTGTCGTACCATCAGAACCGTAGTTCAACTGCCGTACCCATCAGAACCATAGTTCAACTGTCGTACCCATCAGAAACCGTAGTTCAACTGTCGTACCCCATCAGATCCGTAGTTCAACTGTCGTACCCCATCAGAACCGTAGTTCAACTGTCGTACCCCAGCTTGTTTTAGTCCAATGTTTATTAAATATGTATGGTCAGTCCTTGCATCCATAGATCTGTCTATGATTTTGAGAGTGGTTACATTTCTCCATCCCTCAGCTTTTTACCGAAACAGGGAAAAACATTTTGTTGTTGTTTCTATTGTGATTGCTGCTTTAAGGGTAAGACCAATGAGACCCTATGACGGATGACAGGGCTTCCAATGGAGTAATATTACTCTCTCTTTTAGTGAGTGGACATAAAGAGAGCTGTTGAGTCCAAGTGTGGAGAACCAGAGAGAGGGCTCAGGAGAGTGAGGACGGGCTGGGTGCTGAGTGGCTGAGGAGGAAGCCAGGGTGTGAGGGACTTAGGAAGGGAGGGGCGCCTGAGGTGGAGCTGGTCTGCCGGTGGAGGGTGTCTAGGTGGGCAGTCCATCAAGCCTCCCTATCTGGTGACAGCCTAGGCTTTTAGCCCTGCTCCCTGCCTGGTGTTGCCAGTCCCTTTAATTTCCTCCACGGGGATAAATCAGTTGTTTATGGACCTGGCGGAGCCTGGCCGAGGGGAGASAGCAGGGTTGAGCCTCAGATGGATTATCAATGAACCATATAACTCAGGATCAGGCAGGGCAGGACACAGCTCCCTGGGGGATGGATGATCACAGCCACGACAGGCAGGGGGACAGGGAGACGACAGGCGGGATGGGTGGCCTAACAAACGTCCCCCATACTGACACTGCCCCCAGCCATCCCTCATCGCCCTCATTGCACTGGACCTTGAGATCGTTCTCTCTTCTAGCTATCTTCTCTCCTCCCTCCTTTCCCTCCCTTATTTTCCTCTCACCACCCTCTCCTGTCATCGTGTTGATGACAGGAGAGGCTTTAGTGACTCCCTCCCCCCTTCTCTACCATCACCCCATAATAATATCCTTCAACGTGACAGGGAGGTTGTTATGGTGATGGATGCTGTAGGGACTGACCCTCCTCGGCCCGCCCCTGTCTCACCAGAGATTTGTGACCATAGACAGGTGCTACAGGAAGCAACTCTAAGCCAGAGATAGACACAGATGATACACGCCCACTCACCGAGCCAATTGTATTCTAATTTAGTAATTTGCATGCAAACACAAACTCTTGCAAACAGGGAAGTTCAGACTATTGCACAAACTTGATACAAAAGATGCCTAGACACAAAACATCTCAAGACAAAAGACAAAACTCAGACAGTCTATCAACAAACAAATTACATTGGTGTCTTGCTTCACTCTTTTATCTGCACCATTAATTAGGAAATTAAGTATTGTGTCTTTTAATAACATAATTATGGCCATTGATGCACACATAAAGATTTCTGAGTGAAGTATTAATTACCTTAGTTTTGTGCCAACAAAAAAAAGGTGTTAAATATGTGTTGTCATTATTGGAGAAACACACACTCTCACGCACGCACGCACGCGCACGCACACAAACACACACGCACACGTGCACACATACACACACAGAAACAACACACACAGCAACAACATCCTGCATCCTGAGTCCTGGTGAGTCAGTAATTGCAACAGCCAATTAGACCTCAACGACTCAACTTTAAACATACAGCTCAGTCTTGCATACCCATACACCATGAAGTGAGTCAGAGAAAGGGAGGGAGGGAGCGAGGAAGACAGGGAAGGAGGGAGGGAGGGAGCTGGAGGAAAAGAGAAGGGAGAGGGAGATAGAGAGGGAGGAGAGTGAAGGAGAGAGGGACAGAGAGAGAGGAGAGATGGGGAGGGGGAGTGTGAAGGAGAGAGAGAGAGAGAGAGGGATGGAGAGTGAAGGAGAGAAATTGGTGGAGACATGAGATATGCAGGACGGAGAGAGGGAGGAGAGAAGATTAGAGCTGGGAGATGGAGAAGGAGAGAAAAAGGGAAGGGGATTTAAGATCACTAGAGCCCTGCGCTCTTTGTGCCCAGATGTCTGAGACTCCCAAAGCTTACTCTAATTTAGTTTCTCCACCCTCTGCATCGTCCTATCCCCAACTCTCCTTCTCTGTTTTTTTTCATCCAAGCCCCTCTGATTTTGAGATGTGTATAGAGCGGTGCGTATAGATGATACACTCCCCTTTCCAATCCCTACAAGTGTGTGTGTGTACCAGCGTGTGTGTCTGTGTGTGTATGTATGAGGCAGACGGGGTTGGTGCTGAATGAAAACGTGTCACCCAGTGTAAGCTCTGGCCTGTGTGCGTACGTGTGTCTTGCTCGTGTGTGTATGTTGTTCCTGCGCCTATGTGTGTGTGTGTGTGTGTGTGTGTGTAAGCCGGGGAGATACAGGCATTAGCAGAGATGAGCCCATAATAGAGGAGGCTGTAAGTGAAGTCTTTAAGAAAGTGAGAGGAGGATTAATCTGAGGGAAATGAGGCTACTGTCTGCTCCTTATGGAGTGGGGTTAGAGAGAGAGAGAGAGAGGGGGGGGGGGGGGGGGGATTAGTGAACTCCTAAACATTCTGGGCCTTTCTTCAGCCAGAAGGACATATCTTTAGAAAGAGTTGAAGAGGGAGTGCTTGTTAGAGACAGTACGAATGGAGAGAAGGAGGGCACGTCACAGAAGGCCTAATGCTGTCCATCAGTGTACAGAGAGGAGATGTGGATATTCCTAATGTGTATACGTAGGTTAAATACGTATGTATATCCAGTGGTGGGAAAAGTACCCAATTTTCATACTTGGGTAAAAATAAAGATACCTTCAAAGAAAGTGACTCAGGTAAAAGTGAAAGTCACCCAGTAAAATCCTACTTGAGTAGAAGTCGAAAAGTATTTGGTTTGAAATGTACTTAATAAGTATCTAAAGAAAAAGTGTGAATCATTAAACATTTCTTATATTAAGCAAACCAGACGACTTGATTTTCTTGTTTTTGTAATGTAAGGATAGCCAGGGGCACAGTTCAACACCCAGACATCATTTACAAGCAAAGCATTTGTGTTTAGTGATTCTGCTAGATCAGAGGCAGTAGGGATGACCAGGCATGTTCCCTTGATAAGTACGTGAATTAGACAATTTTCCTGTCCTGCTAAACAATCAAAATGTAACGAGTAATTTTTGGTGTCAGGGAAAATTTAAGGAGTAAAAAGTACAATATTTGATTTAGGAATGTAGTGGAGTAAAAGTTTAAGTTGACAAAAATATAAATAGTAAAGTAGAGAGACCTGCCAAAAACTACTTAAGTAGTACTTTAAAGTATTTTTACTTTAAGTACTTAACACCACTGTGTATTTCTAATAATACTAACAATGGATTGGTTTTATATAGCGCGTTTCTACAAACTGAGGCACTCAACGCACCCTACATAGTAAGGGGGCAACTCACCTCTTCCACCACCAATGTGTGGCACCCACCTGGGTGAAGCACGGCAACCATTTTGTGCCAGAACACTCACCACACATCAGCTATCAGGTGAAGAGGTGAGGAGTGATACATGCCAACTAGGAATGAGGGGGATGATTAGTACACAAAGATAGACTGCAAAATGATTAATGCATGTACGTAGATGGATTGCCTACATTTTCCCTTCATTATGTTTTATTAAAATGCTAATGATTAGCGAGAAGGGAGGTTGAGAGTAAGGGGGGCTGGGGTTTAACGGATCCCTCTAAACATGTTTTGATTCATCAGGAGCCAGAGAGAGAGGCCCTTTGATCTGCTTTTAATGGCCTTCACCACGGAGCCAAAAATCCAGTCATGGAACTCCACGTCAGTCGCCTACCAGTACATATACACATACAGACACTCACACAGACACACATGCACAAAAACAATTGCTATCACAGTCCCTGAGCCCCCTCTTCTCAGCCCTGTCAAACAGAACACTAAGACTACCCAAACTTTTACTTTACAGTCAGCACTAAACTAAAGTTCCACCACACCAATCCCCCTTTGAATGGCTGAATGGCAAATCCAGTTAGCTAATAAAGCCCAGTATTAGGATCCAATGTGGAGAAATGAGGCCTGCTTGAAGGGAGTAGAGCAGGGGGGGTTGGACTATAGAAAGACTATTTGTTTGGTTTTTAATAGCCAGCCATTTTAGTAATATTCCTGGTTTGGGTTCCATTGTTTATGGATGGGTTTTTTGGGGAAGAGGGATCTCCTTCCCTCCTGGAGGAGCTTTAGGGAGCCGTGTATGATTTGTGTTCAGTTAAAAGCCATTGAAATCACCTGGAAGTTTCTTGGAAGTTGGGCATGAGAAGTGGGGATCTTATCTGAACTAAAGGATTGTTTTTTTATCAGAGGTGCAGGCTGATCCCGGATGGAGAACACGGTGGAAGATTATCCTGCTCTTCTTTTCTGCTTAAAATAAATTTAGTTTAAAGAGGATAGTGATCTAGCCACCTTGAATAGGACTGAAAGGGATGGGTTCCCTAACTCATTGGGGTCAATGCCATTGTGCATAGTACTGATAAAGGGTACTGACAGAAATAGTGAAAAGTACAGTAGAACATCTTACCTCAGATGTGTGCAATGAACGTCTGATCATTGAGTGCTCCTTTTTTTTCTGGAAGAAGTCAKAATCTATTGGGGTGGCAGGTAGCCTAGTGGTTAGAGCATTGAACTAGCAACCAAAAGGTTGCAAGATCGAATCCCCGAGCTGACAAGGTAAAAATCTGTCGTTCTGCCCCTGAACAAGGCAGTTAACCCACTGTTCCTAGGCTGTCATTGAAAATAAGAATTTGTTCTTAACTCACTTGCCTAGTTAAATAAAGATAAAAAAATCTGAAGGGAATTGAGGTATGGTGTATTTCAAAGTCCCTTTTTATCAATCCGGTGAGAAATGTATCAGGGTACTCTCACATTGCACAATACTCTATTTTGGTTCACTGAGTCAAACTCACCCTAATCTCTTCCTTGGATTCTCTTCCTCCATCTGCCTGTCTCTCAGAGCACTCGTGGAAGAGTTTGCAGTAGCGTTGTGATGTGTTGGCTTGGCAACATATTTAGAGGCACGGGCCTCAGGGGAGGGAGGGGTGTTAATTGGTGTGGAACTATTTATCAGGTCCAAGTGGACTTTCATTACCTCATTAACATCAGGAATAAATATCAGTACTGGATGTCCAACAGGAGACCCAGCACCACTATCTACAGTCAGAGAGGGCACGCACTGGAACAGCAAGTACTGGAGAGGCTCCAGCCACTACAAAGTTATTTTTGCTTCGAAGTTGATTGAAATGTATTCTGTCTTGTCGCTGCTCAGTTTGGCTGTTTTCCAGTGATGTGTTAACATGCTCTCTCCTGCTTCTTGGTTCTTGTCCAAAACAGAGGGACTGCTAGCTAGGCCTGGCACACATCACAGATGACACTCTGATCACTCTGACTATATTAGCAGTTGTGACATGCCAGCACATATGAGAATGTCTGAGACAGGAGGGACATTAGGCCTGGCCTATTCTCTACTATCTCTAGTCTCTCTCTGGCCAATGGCAATGTCTGTCAGAGTAGGGAAACAAGCTGCAGGGTTACTGATGCATCTTCTCTCTGTTTCAGCCCCTACGGAATCGCCATTGAGACCCAGTCTTGGTGAGTGCATTTTTTTGTTGCATGTTTATATGCTATCAACTCAATCTTATGTGGTCATACCAACATCAACAACTTTGATGTTATTAATATTGGACCCTTCCCTGTCATGTTTTTACCTCCTAACCTTGGTTGTTGTTTGTTCTGTGTGTAGCTGAGATCCATGGGAACCATGCGGTGCTCCGTGATGACTTTGACTCCAACCTGCAGGGAGAGCTGGACCTTAGAATTTGGTAGGTTACATCAACCAATTCATCAATCAATCAATCAATCAATTAAATGTATTTTATAAAGTCATTTTTTTGTCAGCAGTCGTCACAAAAATGACTACTATAGCATACTTTGTGTGTAGTTTTGTCACACTGTGCAATTGAAGAAGTCAAAAATGTGTTACAAAAACGACAGTAAGGCATTTTATTCCTATCTAAACCTGCATAGATTATCTTCTAATGTACTCTCTTCATCCATCTCTTTATCTTGCTCCCCCAGGTCAGAGTGTAGTAACTGTGAGGTAGGAGAGCAGTGTGGGGTTCTGATGCATGGCAGAGCTGTCACCTTCTGTGAGCCATTCAGAGAGAGAGAACTGGTAACTATGACCGCAATACGACCACAAACTCAACCACTCCTCTATCCATAATTACAACCACACTACGACCTCAACCACCTAGTTCATCACAACCATAGTAGAACCACAACCACACTATTAATTAACACAACCACAACCACGTAATACTACAGCCTACAACATATCAGATCATACCAGAACCACAAAGACACTAGAATGCTTCCACGTATCTGATAATAATAATACTCACGTTAACTGCCACTATTTCCCTGTTGCACCATACGAGAGACAGCGAACGGCTGTGTTTAGTGTGTCTTGATTCGATTTGCTTACTCTGATAATAAGCTTTTACAGAGTATCTGTCAGCCTCCCAAGTGTTTCATGCAGCTGCCTGGCACTAGTTCAGTCAAGAGCAGTACACACAATGATGCATTCCCCACACAGAACACACACACATAGAGCACACACACACACAGAACACACAAACACACACTGACGAAAGCCCGTGCATCCTTAGCTCCATCTAGGAATTGTATTGTGATTAGATATCTGTAGCCCCATTCCCCAGCTTTTAAGAACACTTTTAATTAGGCCCCACTGCCTTTATCCTCTAACCTGTGATATATATACCCTCTCTCCTCAAGACCACTGTACCTCTCAACACCACCACAGCCTCTGTACTGCAGTTTGCTCTCGGTGAGTAAAAAACAATGTATGCAATCAATCATATCATTTTACAGTGCCGTAAAAAGTATTTGCCACTTTCAGATTTTCTCTATTTTTGCATATTTTTGATACTGAATGTTATCAGATCTTCAACCGAAACCTAATATTAGATAAAGGGAATCTGAGTGAACAAATAACACAACAATTCCATACTCCTAGCTAGCTGCCTACCAAGCTAGCAGGGTYTCTTGAGGGCTTGAACACATCCTGCGGCGCGGTTAGCCATTGTGGCTGGGAATGCGGATTATCCCGGGTTTGTGGCTGTCTAGATCACTGCTGTTTTTACGTTTTAAATATTCCCTGTGACATGCCCTGTCTGGAGTAACAACATAAACTACGTTGCTAGAAACCATGACAAAGACCAAAGCCGACGGGAGTACAGTTGAGGACAGTGGTGTCCTCTATCACAGGTGAAGGATCTTTTAAATTAACAGAAAGAGCAGTTGTTACAACAACAAGAAAATAGCTTCAAGTGTTTTGTCCAAATACTTGTGGATTCAACTAATAAAAGAATGGACAACCTGACCAGAGAGTTCCAGGACCGGAAGAACAGCTTGCAGTTCTCCCAGGATCAGCTGATTGAGATGAAACAGGAGAATGGCAAGATGACAGCAATCTGTAAGTCATTGAGAGAGGACATCAGTTCTGTGTATGAATCCATGCCAACAATTACGGATAAATCTCAATGGACAATCAAAGCGGAATAGAATGGTTGTGGACAGATTTGCAGAATCTCCACATGAGACCTGGACGGAGTCTGAAGACAAAGTGAGGGAAATGATCTCTGAGAAATTGAAGATGGACCACGGGAAGATTCAGGTGGAGTGTGCCCACAAGACTGGAAAACCCACTGTTAAGGCTCCATGGATTGATGAGGAATTTAAAAACTGTATGTTTGAAAGAGATGAGGCAAACGGAGTGACTAATAAATCTGGATGGAAAAATGATTTTTATCGATCAATAATGACAAACCTCCTGACATTGACAACTTAGATGGAAAGCTACTGAGAACGGTAGCTAACTCTATAGCCACTCTTATCTGTCAAATCTTTTAATCTGAGCCTAGAGGAAAGTCTTTGTCCTCAAGCCAAAGTAATTCCGCTACCCAAGAATGGTAAAGCAGCCTTTACTGGTTCTAACAGCAGACCTTCAAGCTTCTTGCCAGCTCTTAGCAAACTGTTGGAAAAAATTATGTTGACCAAATACAATGCTATTTCCCTGTGTCATGTAATTTCTGGTTTCTGTTGACTCCAACATGGCGGCTAAATTGACTATTGTTCTAAGCTCCGTCTCAGATTATTGCATGGTTTTCTTTTTCCGTGAAGTTTTTTTTWAAATCTGACACAGCGGTTGCATTAAGGAGAGGTATATCTATAATTCCATGTGTATAACTTTTATTATCATCTACATTTATGATGAGTATTTCTGTTGAAACGATGTSGCTATGCAAAATCACTTTATCAAACAAAACATACATGTATTGTGTAARATGAAGTCCTATGAGTGTCATCTGATGAAGATAATCAAAGGTTAGTGATTCATTTTATCTCTATTTGTGCTTTTTGTGACTGCTATCTTTCGCTGGAAAAATGGCTGTGCTTATATTGGTTTGGTGTGACCTAACATAATCGTTTGTAGTGCTTTCGCTGAAAAGCATATTTGAAATCGGACACCTTGGTGGGATTAACAACAAGATTACCTTTAAAATGGTATAAGACACATGTATGTGTGAGGAATTTTTATTATGAGATTTCTGTTTTTTGAATTTGGCGCCCTGCACTTTCACTGGCTGTTGTCATATCATCCCGTTAATGGGATTGCAGCCATAAGAAGTTATAAACAAAGCATTTGTGTTCATGTATGCTGATGATTCAAAAATATACACATCAGTAACCAAAGCTAATGAAGTAACTGAAAGCCTTAACAAAGAGTTGCAGTCTGATATTTACTCATTATGATTTCCCTGTTAATAACCCTTGTGTTGTCTTAAGGGTAAAAAATGACCCACCACATTTTTTAAACTTGAAATTTGATGACTTTTCTTAGCGTGACCCCAACATTAGAAAAAGTGAAACATTGCCTTTGTTCATATTTCCAAGAAAGCTGTACACCACCACACACACACACACACACACAACACACACACACACACACACACACACACACACACACACACACACACACACACACACACACACACAATGAGAAATGTAGATTATATGTGCTACTGATTGAACTCAGCCAGCAGCTCCTGAAGAGGAAGATCACCATGGTTGGCACAGTTAGAAAGAACAAGCCTGAGCTCCCCTCTGCACTCCTCGCAACAAGGGGGAGAGATTGATTTATGTTCTCGCGTTTTTGTTTTGTATCTATTATCTTATTTTATTCGGATTTATTGTTGTTGTTTATGCACCTTGTGGGTGGGGGCAATGGTTCAAAAAATGGAAGATGACTAGTATTTTGTAGTTGAATTCCTCATTGTACAGTATATAAGAATATATCACTATGTTGCCAAAAAAGTTAAACTGTTATTGTTTCCCTTCAATAATATGCATTCAATACTACTTTCTGCACATTTCTGCTACTTTCTTAGGCTATACAAAAAAAATATGTTTACACCTATGCAGTACCTTCAGCAATAATAATAATAATTGTAAACCTCTACTTTAGTAAAGAAAACAATTATGTCAGGTGTGTTGTAATGAAAACGAGTGGTGTCCACTGATTAAATGCAGTCTTTCCGCATTGTGAATAGGAAAAACCCATATATTCACAAATAATGAATGACAGGTTGTTTATTCATGCAAAACAGATTTGGGGTTTAAAATTGAATTAAGCTGATTTATTTTAAGGGTTTAGTGAAGACGGGTCATTTTTAACCCTTAGGGCAAGGGGAGTATACAGAATGTTAAGACTACACAAGGAGTAAAATAGGAGTGTTTTATCTTGTCCTTTGCTGAAGCTTGAATTGTGTGCCGTGTGTATTTGTCTCCTGAGTGAGTTTCCGGGACTTAGTGTTTGTTGTTTTCCCAGTGTTACTGTGATCCTTCTGTCAGTGTTTCTCAGTAAAGTATAATGTATATCCTTAACCACTGATTCATCGTCTGGTCTCTTCCCTGCACCTGTGTCCAACCTCACCATATCACAGCAAGCCTCTGCCTCAACATGGACCCAGAAGAGATCACCCAGATCCAGAATGCTATAACCCAACAAGTAGCACTGATTGGGTGGCAGCAAGAACAACTCTCCCAAATATCAGAGACCCTCCGGGCACTTACCGATTTCCTCCAACCACAGTCCAACCCCAGCCCAGGAGGAGCTAATAGCCAAGTCTCATCACCCAGTGTTACAGGCGTCGCCGTAGTTCCTGCAGGGAACCTGGACCGGGAACCCAAGATCCCAGCTCCCGAGCAGTGTGACGGCCACCCGGCAGGATGCAATGCGTTCCTCACCCAATGCTCTCCGGTGTTCGAGCTACAGTCCTCCTCGTTCCACACCGATCGGGCAATGATTGCCTACATAATCGCTCTACTCTCTGGCAAGGCACGGACTTGGGCAACGGCGGTGTGGGAACAGCAGCCACCATCCTGCACCATCCTCCATATTAGCCTTCACTGCCAAGCTGCGACGAGTCTTCAACCACCCAGTTGCCGGACGAGAAGCGGCCAGCCGACTGTTCAACATCTGCCAAGGGGCCAGACCAATGGCTGACTTCGCCATTGAGTTCCGCATCCTCGCCACTGAGAGTGGCTGGAATACGGAGGCACTGGTCACTGCTTTCCACCAGGGGTTGTCTAACTCCATCAAGAATGAATTGGCTTCTCGGGAACTGGGAGAGGACCTCGAGTCCCTTATAATGCTGGCAATCAGGATCGACAACCTCCTCCGAGAACGCGTGAGACAGCGCTTTTTTGACACCACCCCAGTATCTCGGTTTCCTGATCACCCCAGTCCCCCCAAATCCAGCATTGAGGAGCCCACAGGAGCGTGACTGGTGCATGTTCGAACGCTGCGGCCTCTACTGCGGAGGTCTCAGCCATCTCCGTGCTACCTGCCCAGAGCTGACGAGAAACCAGGGCTCGCCAGGACAAGGGACGACCCTGATGAGCTGTGCAGTTACATCCCGGCTATCCAATCACCGTCTGTTACTACCCGCAACCCTCCACTGGGACAACCGTGAGCTCCAGATTCAAGCTTTTGTGCACTCCGGGGCCACTGGTAATTTTATTGATCAAGACTTCATCAGAAAATTACAAATCCCCTGCGTAAATTGTCCCATTCCTCTGCAGATTCAAGCCCTCGATAGACGCCCCTTTGGCTCCGGTCAGGTGGAATATCAGACCAAGCCCGTTCTAATGCAGGTTGGGGTGAACCACTCTGAGACTKTTTGTATTCTGTTGATCAGTGGTCCCGGGAACCCCRTTATCCTAGGGTACCCCTGGCTAGCGCTACGTAACCCACTAGTTTCCTGGTCCATGGGACACCTACTAGACTTCGCTCTCCCTCCCGAATACTTCAATCTCCGGGAGGCCTTCAGTAAGAGGCAGGCCGCCACCCTTCCATCTCATCATCCTTATGACTGTGCCATAGAACTCCTACCCAGCACCTCTGAATCTGAATCAGAGAGATGCAGGGGGCTGCCTTAATCGACATCTACGTCTTCGGTGTCTGAAGGATGGAGGCCTGCGTCCCTGCATCGATTACAGAGGGCTGAACCAGATTGCGATCAAGAATCGTTACCCCCTACCCCTGGGGTTGTTCCAAGGGGCCCAATTCTTCACCAAACTGGACCTCCGCAACGCTTGCAATCTGGTGAGAATCAGGGAGGGAGATGAGTGGAAGACTGCCTTATACACCCCAAGTGTCTACTATGAGTATTTAGTCATGACCTTCCGATTATCGAACTCACCGACAGTCTTTCAAGCATTGGTCAATGACACCCTGAGGGATAGTTGAATCGGTTAATCTTTGTTTACCTCGATGACATCTTGATCTTCCCCTTCCGGAACACATACTGCACGTCTGCCAAGTCCTGGGATGCCTCCTGCAGATTCAACTATATGTCAAGATAGAGAAGTGTGTGTTCCACATA
Organism: Salvelinus sp. IW2-2015; assembly: GCF_002910315.2. NCBI lineage: Eukaryota > Metazoa > Chordata > Actinopteri > Salmoniformes > Salmonidae > Salvelinus > Salvelinus sp. IW2-2015. Next base: position 49,832,236 of record NC_036866.1, read on the forward strand.
TCCCAGGTTTCCTTCCTGTGTCACATTATCTCAACTGCAGGTATGGACCCCAAAAAGCAAGTCCTGCAGG
>NC_036866.1:49834805-49877140 GCF_002910315.2 Salvelinus sp. IW2-2015
CTCTCTCTCTCCTGTCTTTCTCTCCCCTCTCTTCATCCTCTTTTCATCATCTCTTTCTCCTCAATCCTCTTCCTATTCACAGCAGACATCCCCTCCCTCCCTCTCTTTCTCCCTTCCTTTCTCTCTCTCTCTCTCCTTCTCTTCCTGCTTCCTTCTCTCCTCACACAGACATCCATCTGTCATAAACACCATGTCCTCTTCTTCTCTTTTTTCGCTCTTTCACACCTCCCCCTCTCAATTTGTCATTCCTTTCCTCTTCCTGTAATATTTTCTTCTCTAGTTGTTTAGAATCACTCTCTCCCCCTCTTTCACTCTCTCTCTCTCTCTCACCCTCTGTCTCTCTATCTCTTGCTCCCTCTCCCTCTCCCTCTCCCTCTTTTATTTTTGATGATAATGTTTCGTCATTTTTTTCCCAGCAGCATGTTAATTGCATGTTCTGCTTTAGTGTAAACACGGGAACCCCCACGCACACACACACAAACACAGACACACTCACAAATACTCTCCCTCTCTCTCCCCCACACATGCACACCTTCCCTCCCACCACTCTACACACACACACACACACACACAATACACACACACAACAAACACACTGATTCTGAGCTTATATATATCATGTATCCTCTCCACAGAGCTCCAACTAACAGCAGTACAGTAGTCCACCTCCTGCCCCTGCCAGTGCACTCCAGGGGAGATGGGGTGCGTGTACGCTGGTCCCAGGAGGCCCCCCAGGGACCCGAAGGCTACGAGTCGTGCTGGGGCCTGGACAACGTACTCCTGGTCAACGCTGCTTACAGACCCCCCCTACTGGAGGATAATCTGGACCCCCCAGACACAGCCAACTGGCTCTTCTTCCCTGGGGCTACCGTCAAGGTACCATGTTCTTCTTCATCTTTTTCTCTCCTCTTCTTCTTCAACTGTTTAATGGCAGTTTGCAAACCATCTTTTTAAACGAGGTAAGTTAATCAAGGTAATCGAGTTGCCCTCACCAAAATACTGTTGCTTACTTACTAGGACCAGGAGTTTTTACCGGTCAGGTCACGTGGTCACAGAAAAACTCCTGGCTCTACAGTGTAACACTTCACCATGTACAAGACCTACAGTAAAGTAATACGGTATTGCCATCTGTATTGATGATATTTGACAGTGTCATTTCACTTCCTTCTTTCCCAGCGTGCCTGTCAGTCAGAGGGCAACACCCTGTATTTCCATGGCAACATCGAGGATGGGGTGGGCCACACCTTCGCCTCCACCAGAGACATTGACCTCCACCGAGAGGAGGGTCGGAGCTACTGGGAGGAGGACTTTGAGAGTCTGCCCACCAAGTGAGACATAATGATGTCATCATCATCTCCATCTCTCTGTATACATAGCTGTGTGCGAATACCAATACTAACATACTGTATACTTAATGAGTATATACTGCATACTACATTAAATACTATTAGTTCATTTTAGTATACTGGAAACGAACAGTATCGTTTTAGTTGAGCGTACTAGAGCTTGGCCTGTCTACCGGAAGTTGATGCTGTTGCTATGCAACCTCTTGCTAGCTTGTTAGTTGAACATATTCCTAGTTTWAAAAAAAATATGATTTTGGGTGTGTTCGTAAATTGAATATGGAGTGCCAGATTACGCGCTGGGCGTTCGTAAATCCAGAGCTTGATTGTCCGTTCATAAATTCAGAGCGTTTCGCTCTCTGAGCGTTCAGAGCGCACGCTGGACGCTCTGGCCGAGGAGTAGGGTTGATCCGGGCGTTCAACGGCAGTCAAGCAACTAAGCTAACTTTGGCTAGCTACTTCCAGAAACAAATGAGAGAACCGCTCACTCTGACCATTTTACCCTCCCTAGCAGAGTTGCTTAGGCTGTTTTCATGTTATCCAGAGCGTTGGTGACTGTAACTGTGCTGCTGGCAACAATTTAAATATGCTTTTTTTGCAGACGTTTACTGACTCCGGCCATATTCAACGGGTGTTGTGCGTTCATAAGTTCATCAGTTATTCTGCGCAAGAGTGCTCTGAAATCAGAGTAGATAGCCATTGAATCGATCGACTATACCACTTAGCTGAGAATGTAGTGATGTAAATAATCAAGCCAATAAATGTTGGGTAGTTAGTTAGATAGCAGATAGTTAATATACTGCCTGGCGAGTTCGATGTATTAGTAGCCAACAAACGTTAGGTAAATGTTTTAAATGTTTTTTGTTTAACCTTTACTTAACAAGGCAGGTCAGTTAAGAACAAATTCTTATTTACAATGACGGCTTAACGTCATTGTAACTAGCTAACATACAGGTACATACTGTTCTAATGCTATGCGGTTCGTAAGGATAGCGTAGCGAACAAATTGTCAGCCAACATAACATGTAATGTAACTTCTTTGAAAAGGTATTACTTCATGACATTTTTCAACATTTTCTCAACATTTGTCATAATTAGTTAAAGCAATGGATTTGTATCCATTCTCGTCGGATTGCGGCTTTCTTCAAATCTGAAAAGTTATGAAGCCCCGCCCATTTTCTGAGGAATTGCATTACGGCACTAAAAGCACGGAAAATGTGTGGCATACTAACTATGTCCATACTATGACCAATAAGCATACTATATACTCAATTCACACAACACATAGTACGGTTAGGGAAGTTAGTATGAGAATTCGAACACAGCTCATCTCTCCCTTTCACATATCAAACGCGCTCTTTCATCATCATCATCATCATCATCATGGAAGTGCTTTTGGAAGCGCTTTTATTCTGGCCTTAACCTGGGTCTTGGAGACTGAGTGTCTGTCACTCACAAGGCTTATCTCATTCCCATCATTGTGTCTCAAATGTCATGTATTTCAGTTCAGAGGACCTGTCTATGTCAGTTGAAACCTGTCTTTTGTCGTACGTGTGTCATATCTCATGCGTCATGCGTGGCTCAAGCAGATCCTGCTGAGGATTGGAACAGGTGTCACCTCCCTGTCCATACTCCATCTGTCACACACAGGGAAATGTCATCAGTACTGAGAAGGAGAGACAGAAACTGCTGAGATAGGATTGCTATTCCAATGTAACCCTTCTCTCTCTCTGTGTGTAGCTGGGACATCGAGGGGGCTGTGTATGGGACCCATTGTGGGGAGATAGAGTCAGGCATGGCCCTGGTGTTTGAGAGGGACGGAGAGAGGAAGATGTGTACTCCCTACCTGGATACCACCTCCTTCGGAAACCTTCGGTTCTACTTCACCATGGGTAAGAACCACCTACCACTGACACAGACTCTTTCTCAATGATGTAAATACCTTCTTTGCACTGACCTGTTGAGCTTCCACCATATTGTTTTCACCTGTCAAGTCTTATCCAATCAGTGCAGATGAAGGGGAGGTAATATATCCGTCTTTTTATGCTTGCAGCCAAATGTTTTCCTGACAAAGAAGGCGTGCGTGTCTGTGTGTTTCCCTGCAGGTGGTGGGGAGTGTGACCCAGGAGAGTCCCATGAGAATGATGTCATCTTGTTTGGGAGGTCAGAGGGGAGACGAGACCTTGTGCTGTTGGATACCCTGCCGTACTCCTCTTATAGGGTGAGACTACACACATAACATAGACCTGCTCCATCTACTACACTAGGCTGCTCTATGAACTGAGCAAATTCAAACGGTATTTTTCATGTTTAGCTAGCTAAATGTAAAATATGTTGCTCCATCCAGCTCGAATCATTTTTAATTCCTCAACTGCGCTTCATCTCCTCTCCCCTCCCTCTCTCCTTCAACTCACCCCTTCTTTCCTCACCCTCCCCCTCTCCACCAGACTCCGTCAGTAGTGTCAGTAGCCCTGCCCACAGACCTCCAGACCCCCATCACCCAGTTCTGCCTGGAGCAGCGGTTACATGGCGGTGCCAACCGTCACGTCTGGGCAGTAGACTTCATGCAGCTGCTGCCTGTCCTTCCTGGCACACATACCCATGTAGCACAGTTCTCCATCAATCTGGGCTGTGGGTCCTACCAGCCTTCCAACAGGTACGATATGATACGACCGGGACTCAAACCCGGGTCCAACCCAGTACCTTAGCCGTTCCGTCAAGAGATCGAACCTCGCTACAATATGATATGATACAATATTGAGGTGTCCATTTCCATGGGTGCAAAGTTTCTAACTTTTTTGTCTTGTTTTTTAAATTTATATTTGCATCATTTGGAGGTGTAGATAAGATTTTTCTATCGCTTTGTTAGTGTCAATCTGGAGTTTTCCACCAATCACGGTCGTTCCTGGTCGCTGCTCCACACGGAGTGTCTTCCAGATTTGTGTGCTGGCCCCCACCTACCACACAGCACCATCTACTCCTCAGACAACTACAGCGGGTAGGCACCACACACACACACACACACACACACACACACACACACACACACACACACACACACACACACACACACACACACACACACGCACACGCACACAGATTAGTGTGTGTCCATAGAAATACATTCAATTACTACTAGTGTTATATTTAAAACTATGTTTCTACCAATCTACAGCTGGACTAGGATCTCCATCCCACTGCCCAACGCTGCCTTGACTGAGACCACACAGTTCCGCTGGAGACAGAGTGGCATGGGTGCTGGCAACATGTGGGCCATAGACAATGGTGAGAACCTTACACACACTAGTGGTCCTGTGTGCCTCATAAGAGCATGGGTCTGGCGATGCTAAGTTGAATGGTTCAAATCCCTTAAAGATTCACTTTCTAGAAACTCAAAAAGAAACCACGACCATCTTTCAAAGGTATTATATGTCAAAGTCCATATGTATATAATTTCTTATCTCTCTCTTATTTGTGTATATATCCAGTGTACATTGGTCCGTCCTGCCTACGTTTCTGCTCTGGAAGAGGACACTGCTCCCGCACCGGCTGCAAGTAAGAACAGAACTTAATGAAAGAATGAATAATATATGTTGAATTAATTATTCTCATTCTCTTTTATTGCTGATTCATCAAATGTCTCAAATCATTTTATTTTTATTTTTATTTGCATGTATTAATATGTATTATTTTCTGTATCTGGATCCATTCCCGTCTCTCTCTCTCTCTCTCTCTCTCTGTTTTTCTACTTTGCCTTTCTCCTTCTTTGTCTCGTTTCTTTCTCTCTTTCTGTCTCTTATTCTGCCTTCTTGCCTCCCTCTCTCATCCCAATTTTCCTCTCCCTCCCACTCTTTCCTAATATGTTCTTCTTCTGTCCCCATATTTTCTACCCCCCCCAACATTTATGTCCCTGTCTCCTCCTCCCTTCCCTCCCCCTCTCCTCCCACTCTTCCTTCATACCCTCCTCTCGCCCCCCCCCCCCCCCCCCAATACCCTTCCCTCCCCGCCTTTCTGTCTCCTGTGGTGTGACCCAGGGTTCAGTGGTCCAGCGTGTGAGCTGGCATCCCAGACATTCTCTGCCTTCCTGTCTGAGGGCTTCTCCTCCCCCAGACTCTCCTCCTACCACAGGTAAACTAAAAGGAGAACGTTCTCAACGATAGACAGTCAGACGGACGGACTGGCAGACACACACACACACACACACATGTTGAACGTTAAGCACTGTGTTACATTGCTATTAGGACAATGTGCTATTGTTGCTGGCAAAAAAACGATTATAATTGTCTGAACATTCTATTTTGTTTACAGTTTATGTTGCATTAGTAGCTTCTCTGGAGTGGCAATAGATTTTGAAGTTCTTGATCTCCTCCTTCCACAGTTTCTCCTCCCTGAGGGGAGCGGAGGTGAGTTTCGGCTGTGGGGTTCTGGCCAGTGGCAAGGCTTTGGTCTTCAACAGGGACAGCAGACGACACCTGGTGACCACACCGCTCGACAGCTCTCAGGCCAGGTACAGTACTGGGCTAGGGACACACACTCACAGGTGCATGCACATACTCATGTATTACTGTACGGGGAAAAAAGGGGAGAGAGAAAAATAATGATAATGTCTTGCATTTTCAGTCAATGTCTATGAATGAGACTTGGAGGTACACATGAATATTCACATTTACACACCTTCTCTAATGGTCAGTTTCACAGAATACATTATACTGGGATCATAGCAGGGTTCATCTCATATCCTCAGCAGGCATTCTAATCTCTGATTGAAATTGCAGAAGTTCCAACAAGTCACCTCTCTCCTCTCCTCTGTCACCTATTCCCTCTTTCTCTCCTTCCCTCCATCCCTGTGGTGTGAGATGGATGGGGACTGTAGATGAGAGGAGGTTTGAGGGGAAAGAAAGAATGAAAGAGAGTGAGGAATAGAGTAGGAGAGAAGGATAGAGAGATGAGATGGCATCTGTGTTTGATTGATTATGCCTTCTGTGGCTCCCTGTGTGCCACCTGACGGCCATATTTAATACCACTTTCCTCTCAGATTGAGTGAACGCCTGCCTGCCAGAGGAAACTGGGCTGGTGATTAGAGCCACACTGAGCCAGAGCCAAGGACAGAGGGAGCTGGAGGCTGAGTGTGTCACTGAGGGCAGTGTGTGTTTGTGTGTGTGTGTGTGTGTGTGTGTGTGTGTGTGTGTGTGTGTGTGTGTGTGTGTGTGTGTGTGTGTGTGTGTGTGTGTGTGTGTGTGTGTGTGTGTGTGTGTGTGTGTGTGTGTGTGTGTGTGTGTGTGTGTGTGTGTGTTTGTGTGTGTTGATGAATAGTGCAGCATTCTGAGTGCTACCATCTCTCTCTTCCCTAGTTGGTGATATGTCAACTCTCAGAGACACATTATGAGAGGAAGGTGAAAACATCTAAATGTCTAAATGTGTATGACTCTCTCCCTCCCTCTCGCTCTCTCTCTCACCCTCTCTCTCTCTGTCTTTCTCTCTCTCTCCCCCCACTCTTCCTCTCATCCTTCTCTTCTATCTATTTTTGTCCTCATTCGTTTAATCATCTCATCCATCACCCTGCCGCCCCTCCTCCTCTCCCACCCTTCCTTCCTCCATCTGTGTCTATTTGTCTAACCCCCTTCCCTTCCTCTCTCACCTCTCCTCCCTCTACCCCTCGACCCCTTCTCTCTCTCTCCTTCTCCCCCCCCCCCCCCCTCTCTCCCCCAGGTACCTCCAGTTCACTTTGCGTCTGGGAAGTCGTAGCATCCTGAGCTCCTGTCCTGCCCCTGACCAACCAGGAGAAGGTGTGTTGCTGCACTTCTCCTCAGACAATGGCATTACCTGGACCCTGCTGCAACACTACGCATATAAGGGCTTCCACGAACCCAGGTACTGTACTGGAGGGGGTGGGGGGGCTGGAGGTGTGTGTGTCTCTGTGTCCGCGCATGTGTAAAACAGTCCTAAGGCGTCTGTAATACTGTTAACACACATATTTCTTGTGCTAATGGATGCCTGGTGCTGAGAGGAGAGATGTAACCCCCAGTGACCCATTTAGTACTGCCTACTGTGTGCTGTAATGACAAACGGCTACACACACATGCACACACGCACACACACACACACACGCACGCACGCACGCACGCACGCACGCGCACGCAGAGCTGGGCCTGGGCCAACTAGAGAGCTCTTCATCAGGGGGCAGAAGGCTGGGGGCAAAGTGTCGGGATAGAGGAGTGAATGCACATTGTGTGTGTGTCTGCTGAGAGGAGGTAATTGAGTCCATAGCTGTGTGGGTTATAGAAGAGCACCATCCAGACCCAGTCAGTCAGAGCCTTGCTAATGTGACTCACTCCATCTGGACTGTTTGGATTATTTTGAGAACATTGACAACACTCCATCCCACTCCCTCTCCTTCCCTTCCCTCCATCTTCTCTCTCCACCTGCCCTTATCTCATTTCTCCCTCTCTCCATCCCTTCCTGTGTTCCTCTCTCCGTCCCTCCATCCTCACTCTCCACCTACCTTCGTTCTCTCCCCTCCATTCCTCCTTCCTTCTCGCCTCTACAGGATTGTATCAGTGGAGCTCCCCCCCGGTGCCCGTAAGTTTGGGGTGCAGTTCCGTTGGTGGCAGCCGTACCACTCTGGGCGTGGGCATGACGTTTGGGCAGTGGATGAGATCACTATGACCTCTGTGCTGTTCAACACCATAAGTCTGGACTTCAGTAATGTACTTGACGTCACTCAGAGTCTGGGCTTCTACCTGGGGCACGTTCAGCCCTACTGCCAGCACGACTGGACACTCAGGTACGCTAAAGACAAGCGTTTCTCACTTTCCGGCCCTACAGTACTTCCCAATTATCTTCAGGCTAGTGGAGAGATGTTGCGCCTTGGAAGGTTTCTGTACACTGTCATGTGGTGCTGAACTACATAATTGTAGTTATGTCGCAGTCCATCTCAGTGGTGCTGAATCGTTGCTATTATCTTGTTTTTTGGGGCTTTTACGCTATCGGAACAAAACACAACATACTCTCCCGGGGTATAGTGTCATCACAAATATTGTATGTACCTGTGTAATCTACTCAAATAAAACCAAATACTGCTAAAAAAACATTACCAACAGCTTTACAGGTATTGGTAAAAACCATTCACCTCTGCTTCAGATTGAGCCAAGAGATGCGTATGAAGTGTTTTTCAGGCCCCTGTTCCAGTAGACACTATGTGGATAAGCAGTTCTATGTGTTGTTAATGTGTGTTAGCTAACCGTTTATTGTACTGTAGTTTCTCAGGCGAGCCCAGCCCAGGCTCCAGTATCCGTTATGTGGAGACCCAGTCCATGCAGATTGGAGCCTCCTACACACTGCAGTTCTCGTTGGTCATGGGCTGCGGCCGAGACCCCTCCCCCCACATCGACACACAGGTCCGCCTGGAGTTCTCCACCAATCATGGCCTGACCTGGCACCTGGTCAAAGAGGTGAAGAAGTAGTGAAATATAATGAATGATCAACAATAAAAGGCACATATGCATTGAGTGTACAAAAAATTAAGAACACCCCTCCTTTGCCCTAAGAACAGCCTCAATTCGTAGTGGCATGGACTCCACAAGGTGTCGAAAGCGTTCCACAGGGATGCTGGCCCATGTTGACTCCAATGCTTCCCACAATTGTGTCAAGTTGGCTGGATGTCCTTTGGGTGATGGACCATTTTTTATGCACACGAGAAACGGTTGAGTGTGAAAACCCCAGCAGCGTTGCAGTTCTTGACACAAACAGGTATGCCTGGCACCTACTACCATACCCTGTTCAAAGGCACTGGAATCTTTTTTGTCTTGCCCATTCACTCTCTGAATGGCACACATGCACAATCCATGTCTCAATTGTCTCAAGGTTGAAAATGTGTCTTTAACCTGTCTCCTCCCCATCATAAACAATGATTGAAGTGGATTTAACATCAATGAGGATCATACCTTTCACCTGGATTCTCCTGGTCAGTCTATGTCATGGAAAGAGCAGGTGTTCATAATGTTTTGTACACTGTGTATCGCTTTATCTGTTTGACAGTCATGGAATTTGGCACACTTGCTCAGGGGTGTGAGTCTAGCGATTAGAATGTGGTTATTTATTATTTATTTATTTTATTAGGAACAGCAAAGATTTTACACCCGAGTTATATAATTTGGAACAGTCTTCCTTCTACCTTTCTGTATTGACGCTCATATTATTGGCCAAGTTATTACTGTAAATTTATGAATTTATCTCTAAGGATTTTTCATATTTTTTTTATGAATCAGGGCACCAGTCCATTATTGGACAAAAATGGTATTCTAAGAAGATCTGACTTATGAGTGATTTTAACAATAACACTATAAGACAAAATTGTAATCATTGATTTATCTGAAGGTATATCTGATGAGCGTAATATCAGATTTGTGAATTTGTACCGTTTTGTAGCGCTTCTTTTGTATCAGAGAAACACACAACAACAGGTTAAATGCAAAAGTAGAATAATAAAGAGTAAAAGGTATCAATGGTTACAGGATGAATGATGATAATGGCATATGACAAACAGGAGAAAATTATGAAGTCAATAGGTTGTTTACCAGGAAATTGCTGCAGGTTGATATTCTCAATTTGGATTGAGCATACTACGAAAGGGTGTGTTCTATGAATTGTGACTGGAGGAATCATCTTAAAAGGGACAAGAAGTGGTTCAGTTCTAATGTTAAAGTTTAGCAGTTACTTAATTTCACACTTGTGTTGTCTTAAGGGTAGAAAATGACCCGCCACTATGTTTAACAGCAGAGGAAACCCCCTAAATGATATTTTTTCAACTTGAAATCTGATGAGCTTTCCTAGAGTGACACCAGCATTAGAAAAAGTGAAACATCGCCTTTGTTCATATTTCCATGAAAGCTGTACACCACCAGGGTACAAAGATTGCCTTAGGGTCATTTTTGACCCGGCAGTTATAAAATCATTTACACACCACAAAAACCACAAAGACACACACACACACAATGAGAAATTGAGATTGTGTGCTACTCATTGAACTCAGACAAAACTAAAACTTTCTTGTGCATGTGCAGCATCTTCCCTCCACGACCCACACATGACTCAAGTTCACAGACAAAATAAATAAAAATTCAGACAAAATAATAAAAAAATCTGACAAAATAAACATTTTTTGAAATTGTTTACAAATGGGGAATGAAGTCAGAGGCTATAAAGGTGCTGCAGATGACAGTCCCCCCAGTTCTCTCTTTGCTGAAGCCAATGGTGCACGTTTCAGTGACCAACAGGTCATAGATCAGATTTTTTCAGATGTCCAGGAGGAACAAGAGAACAATGATTTAGAAAAGGAGGAGGTATCTGAAGAAGAAGATGGGGAAGAATATAACCCAGAGCACAATGCATCATCTTCAGTTGAAGAAGAAATCCCCCAAGCTGAAAAAGAGAAATTTTTGTCAAAGAACAGCAAAATAACATGGTTCTGGTCACCATATGACAACCAGGGCAGGGTGGTAACACAATATGTCATAAGGATGACCCCAGGGCACATGAGACATGCAGTTGCCCATGCCCAGGACATCACCTCAACATTCTACATGTTCAGCACACCATCCATCGAAAAAATGTGAGCTGGTGATCTGGAATCCTTAGCTCGGCTTCAATTGAAAAATAACAATTTGCCAGAGTAAGTCCTTGGGTGGTTCGTCCAGAAGTCGTCTCGACATTTACATCTGACAGCCAAGACTGGAACTGGAACTGAGGTGTGAAACGTTCCTCATTCTTTTATTCCCACCATTTGAGGGTAGTGTTCAAAATGTTCCACCAAACTATCTGACTCTGCTTATTGGTTCAAGCGTGAAAAGGGGGAGAGAGTCATCCAAGTCTCCCCTGACCTATCCTAGGGTTGGTATGTCCGTGGTATGGTAACTCCGCAGAGCCATCAAACAGGCAAAATGACAATATAGGAACAAGGTGGAATCCTATTACACCGGCTCCGATGCTCGACGAATGTGGCAGGGGCTATATTCGTTTACGGATTACAAAGGTAGACCTAGCCATGATCTATCCAACAATGCCTCTCTACCAGATGAACTCAATGCATTTTATGCACGCTTCAACAAAAACAATACCGAGCCATGCACAAGGGCCCCCACCATCTCAGAGGACTGGGTGATCTCGCCCTCCAAGGCTGACGTGAGTAACGTTCTTAATCTGCTCAACACTCACAAAGCCAGGGGGACCGTATTCCAGGGCACTTCTTAGTGCATGTGCAGACCAGCTGGCACGCATCTTCACGGTCATTTTCAACCTCACTTTGTCACAGTCTGTCTTCCCCACGTCTCAAGCTGACCACCATCATTCCTGTCCCCAAGAACTCTAACGCTACCTGCCACAATGACTACCGCCTTGTAGCACTAACATCTGAAATCATGAAGTGCTTTGAAAGGCTGATCTGGCCCACATCACCTCCATCCTCCCAGACACCCTAGTCCCACTCCAATTCGTATTCCACCCCAACAGATCTACACCCTCATCCACATCGAGGTGAAGAGGGTCAAGAGCATCAAGTTCCTTGGTGTCCGAATCACTGAGGACTTAACATGGTCCTCTCACACTAGAACTGTCATGAAGAAAATACAGCAACGCCTCTTCTCCCTCAGGAGGTTGAAACAATTTTACAGCTGCACTATTGAGAGCATCCAGACTGGTTGTACAGTCTGGTATGGCAACTGCACCGCCCACGACCAGAAGGTCCTACAGAGGGTGGTGTGGATGGCCCAATGAGCTCCCAGCCATCCATGATGTACATGCCAGCCTTTCTGATTTTCTGCAAAGAAACCACAACTGACTAGGTATCCCCCTTTCCCTTCAAAGGACACCAATAAGAAGAAGTGACTTGCTTGGGCCAAAAAACACGAGCAATGGACATTAGACTGGTGGAAATCTGTCATTTGGTCTGATAAGTCCAAATATAAGATTTTTGGTTTCAACCGCCGTGTCTTTATGAGACGCGGTGTAGCTGAACCGATGACCCCTGCATGTGTGGTTCCCACCGTGAAGCACGGAGGAGGAAGTGTAATGGTGTGGGTGTGCTTTGCTGTTGACGTTGTCAGAAATCTATTTAGAATTCAAGGCACACTTAACCAGCATGGCTACCACAGCATTCTGCAGCGATACGCCTTCCCACCTGATTTGCAATTAGTGGGACTATCATTTGTTTTTCAACAAGACAATAACCCAAAACACACATCCAGGCTGTGTAAGGGCTATTTGACCAATAAGGAGAGTGATGGACCTGCATCAGAATACCTGGCCTCCACAATCACCTGACCTCAACCCAATTGAGACAACAACGGCTCAGCATATGTGGGAACTCCTTCAAGACGGATGGAAAAGTATTCCTCATGAAGCTGGTTGACAGAATGCCAAAAGTGTGTAAAGCTGTCATCAAGGCAAATGGTGGCTCCTTCCTGATTCCTGAAGAATCTCAAATATTAAAATAACACTTTTTTGGTTACTACATGATTCCATATGTGTTACTTTATAGTTTTGATGTATTCACTATTATTCTATATTGCATAAAATAGTAAAAATAAAGAAACACTCTTGAATGAGTAGGTGTGTCCAAACTTTTGACTGGTACTGTAAATACTACCATTAGTGTATTACCATAAGTATTACACTTTTCAGCCCTGTTTACCTATTTATGTATATTCTACTACCAGCCCCTTCCAGCCCTATTTACCTATTTATGTATATCCTACTACCAGTCACTTTTCAGCCCTGTTTACCTATTTATGTATATCCTACTACCAGTCACTTTTTATGTACAGTGAGACTCGAAATTGAGCTCAGGTGAATCCTGTTTCCATTGATCATCATGAGATGTTTATACAACTTGATTGGAGTCCACCTGTGGTAAATTCAATTGATTGGACGTGATTTGGAAAGGCACACACCTGTCTATAAAAGGTCCCACAGTTGACAGTGCATGTCAGAGCAAAAACAAAGCCATGAGGTCGAAGGAATTGTCCGCAGAGCTCCGAGACAGGATTGTGTCGAGGCACAGATCTGGGGATGGGTACCAAAGCGTTTCTGCAGCATTGAAGGTCGCCAAGAACACAGTGGCCTCCATCATTCTGAAATGGAAGAAGTTTGGAAGACTCTTCCTAGAGCTGGCCGCCCAGCCAAACTGAGCAATAGGGGGAGAAGTCACTCTGACAGAGCTCCAGAGTTCCTCTGTGGAGATGGGAGAACCTTCCAGATGGACATCCATCTCTGCAGCACTCCAGCCTGCTTGGAGTGTGCCGAAAGGCACCTAAAGGACTCTCAGATTCTCTGGTCTGATGAAACTCTTTGGCGTGAATTCCAAGCTTGACATCTGGAGGAAACCTGGCTCCATTTCTGGGGGTGGAAGAATCATGCTGCATGGACTGGGAGACTAGTCAGGATCGATGGAAAGATGAACAGAGCAAAGTACAGAGAGATCCTTGATGAAAACCTTCTCCAGAGGTTTCAGGACCTCAGACTAGGGCGAAGGTTAACCTTCCAACAGCACAATGATCCTATGCACACAGCCAAGACAATGCAGGAGTGGCTTCGGGTCAAGTCTCTGAATGTCTTTGAGTGGCCCAGCCAGAGCACGGACTTAAACCTGGGCAAACATCGCTGGAGAGGCATGAAAATAGTTGTGCAGCAACGCTCCCCATCCAACCTGATAGCTTGATAGGATCTGCAGAGAATAATGGTAGAAACTCCCCAAATACAGGTGTGCCAAGCTTGTAGCGTCATACCCAAGAAGACTCAAGGCTGTAATCGCTGCCAAAGGTGCTTCAACAAAGTACTGAGTAAAGGGTCTAAATACTTATATAAATGTAATATTAAACTTAGAAACTTGAGACTATGAGTCATTCATGTTTGATGTGCTGTTAGGAAAGGTGTTTTATGACATTTTGGTCCATTATTCATTGAGTAATCGAGAACCACTTTGGAAACAATTGTTTTAATTAATACTTTATTGTAATTTGTAAATACAATATTGTACATATTGTTGTACCTATATATCTTTTGCCCAACAAATAACATTCAATTATAATTGTCTTAGAAAAAGGCATCCCACCTTTGGTCAAGACCAAGTATCTGGTTTTATTGCGCTGTCGTATACTGGAGCAAAAATGATTCCACCTTGGGATCTTCCGGTTTGTTTAGAACACATGAGATAGCAGGCTGATTGGGGCCATATCTTGGCTCTGCTGGTCCCCATTTCAAAAGGGACTTCTTCTGGTCAACTAGGGTTCCTGGTCTGAAGGGCCCGCTGTCCATTAAAAGGGGGTTGTGTTGATGTGATGTGAGGGTCCATTCCTACATTATTGTTAATGACTTGATGAAACGTCCTTCTGTAAGTCACCCTTGCTGGAAAATAGCACAAAGGAAAAAAAAACAAACATAAATATTCATATAGAAAATGTCATCCTTCAACAAGTGCAGAGTATGATATGGTATACCTTAAATTACCTTCGATAGCATTATGCTATAAAGTCTACTCACATATTCAAATCAAATTGTATTAGTCAAATGCGCCAAGTACAACAGTTATACAACATTTCACCTTACAGTCAAATACTTACCTACGAGCCCTAACCAGCAGTGCAGTTTCAAAAAAGAATAAGAGATAAAAGTAACAAGTAATTAAAGAGCAGCAGTAAAAAATAGCAATATATACAGGGGGGTGGCGGTACAGAGTCAATGCACCGGTTAGTTGAGGTAGTATGTAGATGAAGGTAGAGTTATTAAAGTGACTATGCATAGATGACAACAGAGGGTGGCAGTGGTGTGGAGAGGGGAGGGGTAGCCATATGACTAGATGTTCAGGAGTCTTATGGCTTGGGGGTGGAAGCTGTTTAGAAGCCTCTTGGACCTAGACTTGGCGCTCCGGTACCGCTTGCCGTGCGGTAGCAGAGAGAACAGTCTATGACTAGGGTGGCTGGAGTCTTCGAACATTTTTAGGGCCTTCCTCTGACACCGCCTGGTATAGAGGTCCTAGATGGCAGGAAGCTTGGCCCCAGTGATGTACTGGGCCATACGCACTACCCTCTGTAGTGCCTTGTGGTCTGAGGCCGAGTAGTTGATTTACCAGGCAGTGATGCAA
The DNA here is from genome assembly GCF_002910315.2 of Salvelinus sp. IW2-2015. Lineage (NCBI taxonomy): Eukaryota > Metazoa > Chordata > Actinopteri > Salmoniformes > Salmonidae > Salvelinus > Salvelinus sp. IW2-2015. The sequence continues at coordinate 49,850,283 of NC_036866.1, forward strand.
CCAGTCAAGATGCTCTTGATGGTGCAGCTATAGAACCTTTTGAGGATCTGAGGACCCATYCCAAATCTTTTCAGTCTCCTGAGGGGGAATAGGTTTTGTCGTGCCCGCTTCACGACTGTCTTGGTGTGCTTGGACCATGTTAGTTTGTTGGTGATGTGGACACCAAAGAACTTGAAGCTCTCAACCTGCTCCACTGCAGCCACGTCGATGACAATGGGGGTGTGCTCGGTCCTCTTTTTCCTGTAGTCCACAAGCATCTCCTTTATCTTGATCACGTTGAGGCAGAAAGGCCCACCACTGTTGTGTCATCGGCAAATGTAATGATGGTGTTGGAGTCGTGCCTGGCCGTGCAGTCGTGAGTGAACAGGGAGTACAGGAGGGGGCTGAGCACGCACCCCTGAGGGGCCCCTTTGTTGAGGATCAGCCTAGCGGATGTGTTGTTACCTACCCTTACCACCTGGGGGCAGCCCGTCAGGAAGTCCAGGATCCAGTTGCAGAGGGAGGTGTTTAGTCCCAGGTTCCTTAGCTTATTGATGAGCTTTGAGGGAATTCTCCGGTATTAGGTCTGTTTATGATCTCAGTTGTTAGTGGTACTGACTGAGCTACTCTCCAGAGCTTCTTTACAGCTCTTTTGTGGAACTGATGCAGCCATACATAAGTTTAGCAGACGGTTTTATCTAAAGCCACATACAATAAGTGCATTTATCTGATGTAGGTATAACAACCATAAAACATGTAGATACTGGAAGATCTATAATGAAGTGTGTCTGTACTGTCAGGTGTATTAATATGGAGTTGACTGAGTATTTTCTCCCCTTCCCAGGCCTGCCTACCAGGGATGCCCAGCTGTTCAGAGTTCACTGCTCCCAGTGTGTACCATCCCTCTGAGTTCACTGACTGGAGACGCATCACTCTGCCCCTGCCTCATAGAGCATGGTGGGTAACACGCATTCTTTCATCCATACAGGTTGGTATACCCATTGACAGAATGCTTTACGAAAGTCTGAGTTGTGCACATTAATCTCAACTCTGAATTTGGGCCCGCAGTGCACACCACACACCACACACACACACACACACACACACACACACACACACACACACACACACACACACACACACACACACACAAGTGAACACTCAGATATTCACACACACCTCCCACTCCCCTCTCCCTGAGGGCACTCTGACCTACAACCAATATTCCTGTCTCCCTTCACCTCTCCACCCCCCCCCCCCCCCACACCTTCCTCTACCCTCCCTCCCCAGCCTATGGCCTTAAATAAGTAGGTTTCCTGATCTCATCTCATTCATGAAGGATTCCTGGCCACCTCTGGGTCGATTTTGGGTCACTATTGCAGGGAACTAACCTGCTGTGACTGCTCTGACTGTAACAAATAAACCTAACTGGGCGTGGTGGCTCCACCATCCATCACCATGACACATGCAGGGTCATGCACTAAAATACACATTAGGGGTCTAGGTGGGGGTGCACTTTCATTTCACAGACATAATCCACTGGTACTCAGACATACATGCTTGTATATAGTTACACAGGTGATGGAGCACCCCCATCACGGACGGTAAAGCAACAAAAAGGATGATATAGTATGGATGGATCCAATATTGATCCGTGTCACCTCCCCAGTCTCATTAGTGTTCTGGGGTTTGATAAAATGTGGTGTTCAAGCATATTATTTCTCCATTTGTGTTTTTAACAATCTGCCAATGCCCATTTCATCAACTCTGTTGGTATTCCTGCTCACCAAATGTATATCCTGGTCCTGGCATTTGCTTATGAGCTTTCCTGACAATACATTCAGGATGGTTTGGTTCTCTTTGTGTCTGACTGTTGTTTGTGTGTGCAGGTCCAGTGCCACGCGGTTCCGTTGGATCCAGAACTACTATGGAGAGCAGGATGAATGGGCTCTGGATGACATCTACATCGGACAGCAGTGCCTTCAGATGTGCCACGGACACGGATGGTGCGACCACGGACACTGCAGGTCAGTGAGGGCCACTGTTGGGGAACATTACTTCCATTAAAAGTAACTTGTTAACTTACAGTGTTACTTAGTGTGGAAACTAACTCGATACATGACTTTTTACCTTGCCAGAAACAGAAAACCATCTGAAGATGCCTTGCGCGTGTTGATCATTCTAATACCCAGTAAGAGGGCGCACAGCGTTGGGAGTTTACATGTAACGCGTTACATGTGATCTGATTACAAAAACTGTAGTCTGTTACGTTACCATAAAATACATTGTAATCAGATTACAGATGCTTTAGAAAAACTACATGATTACTTCTAGGATTAGTTTAAAATGTAGAAAGGATGTTTGTGAAAAAAAATATTTATAACACCTTTCTGCTTTCTCAATGACATTCAAATCAGCATCGAGAAAAGTTCAAATTTGTTCCACCTGAGTCTGACCACAAGTCAGAGACCACTATGATGACACACCACCAAATGTGTTTGATGGATCGCAGGAAAAGAGCAGGAATAGGCTTTTGTAGACAACAGTCGAATGGTGCAACTGCTGTCTGAATCCAAAGATTATACATCTCACTTCAATAAACACTTGGAGGTAAGTAAGGAGGAGAGCAGTGGTGTAGTTTACGGGCGATACGATTATCACAATGATGTGAATCACACTTCTGCTCTCTCACCTCGGCCTATTTGCGCCTTACGGATTGTGGTTGTCGTGGATGGCTGTTCACAAATGTATAGGTGTATTTTAACCAAATAATGGTTGAATTGAAGAAGTGTAAGCTGCCTATCAATCATTGTTTTTGAGACCCATGGACAGACAGTTAAAAATGCAACAGCTGCTTAGTGCGGATCCCAGCCTATCCGTTACAAACATAGATTGCAGTTTTGAAACTGCAGTAAAAGTAGAGTAACTGCAGTCGACTGTGGTATTTTGTATGCAGTAATTGCAGAATAACTGCATTGTACTAGTTATACTGCACTCTGACTGCTATATATTTTTTGTTACTCCCTCCTAAACTACTATCTGGTATTGTGCTCCACATACAGTCAAAAACTATTTAAGAAGACCACGAGTGGGACTTGTTATTGCGCAATCTAATTTGTGCTGATAAACCCKAAAAAATCCATAGGCCTAACGGACACATGCTCAAACTTGTGCTCTTTTGATATACAGTACCAGTCAAAGGTTTGGAGACACCTACTCATTGCAGGGTTTTTCTATATTTTACTATTTTCTACATTGTAGAATAATAGTGAAGACATCAAAACTATGAAAAAACACCTATGGAATCATGTAGTAACCAAAAAAGTGATAAGCAAATCAAAATATATATTTGAGATTCTTCAAAGAAGCCACCCTTTGCCTCGATGACAGCTTTGCACACTCTTAGCATTCTCTCAACCAGCTTCAAGAGGTAGTCAATGGAATGCATTTCAATTAACATGTGTGCCTTGTTAAAAGTTAGTTTGTAGAATTTCTTTCCTTCTTAATGCATTTGATCCAATCAGTTGTGACAAGGTAGGGGTGGTATACAGAAGATAGCCTTATTTGGTAAAAGACCAAGTCCATATTATGGCAAGAACAGCTCAAATAAGCAAAGAGAAACGACAATCCATCATTCATTTCAGACATGAAGGTTAGTCAATGTGGAACATTTCAAGTGCAGTCAGAAAAACCAMAAAGCGCTACGATGAAACTAGCTCTCATGAGGACCGCCACAGGAAAGGAAGACCCAGAGTTACCTCTGCTGCAGAGAACAAGTTCATTAGGGTTACAAGCCTCAGATTTATTTTGTAGCCAAAATAAATGCTTCCAAGAGTTCAAGTAACAGACACATCTCAACATCAACTGTTCAGAGGAGACTGCATGAAATCAGGCCTTCATGGTTGAATTGCTGCAAAGAAACCACTACTACAGGACACCAATAATAAGAAGAGACTTGCTTGAGCCAAGAAACATGAACGGATGATCTCCGCATGTGTGGTTCCCACCGTGAAGCATGGAGGAGGATGTGTGATGGTGTGGAGGTGCTTTGCTGGTGACACTGTCTGTGATTTATTTGTATTCAAGGCACACTTAACAAGCATGACTACCACAGCATTCTGCAGTGATACGCCATCCCATCTGGTTTGCGCTCAGTGACCAAGAAGGAGAGTGATGGAGTGCTGCATTAGATGACATGGCCTCCACAATAACCCGACCTCAACCCAATTGAGATGGTTTGGAATTAGTTGAACCGCAGCGTGAAGGAAAAGCAGTCACATGTCACCAACAAAATCTTAAACAATAGGCCTATAGCAAATGCAGCACATGGCATTCATTTTTCACATGCAAATAGCACTTTTCGGTAGTGCCCAAGGCATGCCATTCCATGAGAGCATTGTTGATTTTTCATTATTTGAAGCAATGGGCCCAATCATTCCTCCATGACAACAAAAACATAAACAACAGAGTGGGCTAGGCTTTGGTTTCAGGGTTATGTTCAGGTAAACAAAATGGACTAATCCATATTCGTTAAGATCAAGGGATATTTAATTAATTGGAACGATTGGAAATCTGACTGTCTATAGCCTAATTGTGTTATTATCTGTATTGAAGTAGAAATCAATAGGTTACAAGCCTACATAACCCATAAAGTGAAATGCAACACCCATTTATAGCCAGCTATATAAATTCTAACTCTGATCTACCCTGCAATAGATGTTGTTCAACTGGCAATATTCCTTTTTGTCTTCTTCTAATGCTTCATAATGGGAAGTTATGTTGCTGATAGAATTTTGAGCAGATAACTAGAAACTGTAACAGCAATAGCCCTTTTCAAAAGGAAAATGTATGCACATTATAACATGCGTGACTCAAGGTCAAAATAAAACAGCTCACCTTCATTTGCACCTTGGTTATTTATATCACTGCATTCCTCCAAAGTAGAAATTATGCCGCAGGAAAATAAAAATCTCTCAAAACCTCCTTAACCGCTGGTTACTCTTTGGAGTTAGGACGAAAAAGAAAAAAAAGTGTCTTCACAGGCTCACTCATGGGCGTAACTACATGAGGACACTGAGGTCCGGACAACTGAAATGTTTTCTAATTAAAAATAAAGAAATAATAAAAAATATATATTTTGTACACAATCAAGAAAATAAATTATGGGTCAAGATCGTTAATATTGCTCCCAGCGTTGATCAAAGCTCAGAACGCTTATATTCTTGATCTGACTGAGTTCTAATCACGTCTGCCTCTGCGAACGAGTGGAATCATGAACAGTGGTTTGTTCGCTAGGTTCGCCTGCGTCCCCCGGATTTTGCTCCCGGATTTGCCTTTTTAGCAGTACAGCAGTTCACCACTCTCTCAAACGGCTAACTCTGCCCTCTCGCGGCACAAGCCGAGTGCCTGAAACGTTAAACGAACTACCTCAGCTCGAAGTTGTCTCAAGTAGGCTGCTGACAGTGTGTTCATGAAATGCCGGACAAAAGGCAATTTTAAAACTTAGCCGTGTCTACTGCCGTGTCTACAGACATCCCCCGAACAAACAAAAACCGCATAATGAGTGCACTGCTAAATAGTCGCTTATAGATTTGTCAGTCAGTCAATGAATGCATGCAGAAGGAGACAGAGGAGAGAGAGCGAGAACGGAAGCAAGCAGAGAGAGGTTAGTACAGTGATTCTCAAACCAGTGGTTCCCAAACCAGAACCTATATTCCCTACAGACCTACATTAAAATGCATAAAAAATGCAAACAATACAGTTGTAAAATGTGATACTTTTTTGTTCATATCGGTGGTTGTTTGTCTTATCTCCATCGCCCATTGGAGTAGTTTACCCATTACCCACCTTTTACCACTACATCACTGATATTAATACAGAATCGTAAGTAATATTCAAATAATTCGTAGGCAATGTGATTAAAATATCACCGGTGTGCTCCATTGATGTCTGTTTGTGTGGAGCTTGATTAGTAATGCCTAGGAATACAAATGTCAACGCTATGTAATCTGGGAAAAGAGTTAATGATGAGTAGAGTATGTTGAGGTAATGATATTATGCAATTCATCGATACAACTGACTGAACAGTCGCTGACGCTACATGTCAGTGTGAATAATTTCTCATATTTCCCCCCTTTCAGGGTTGTAACATTACAATTGTATAGCAAATAGGCTATGTGTTTGTGGCTCGACTGAGGTGATAATGGCTTGTGTCATTTTTGCTTGTTTTTGCTGTTCTTGAAATAGCATTCAAAGTTTTTTTATTGTATAGAAATGCAGTAATGAGCTTGGGGAAACCCTTTATAACCCTTTATCATTTCTTATACTCTCCTCTCCCCAGGTGTGATGAAGGTTTCTCAGGTCCAGACTGCCAGGCATCCTCTCCTCTTTCTTCCAGCATCCTGTCAGACTTTGAGTCCCAGGATGGTCTGCTGGCCGTGTGGCAGGAGGTGATTGGTGGAGAGGTGGTAACACCTGACATGGGCTGTGGGGTGGTCTCCTCTGGGTCCTCGCTCTACTTCAGCAAGGTAGGATGACACAGACACACACACACACACACACTTACACAAAGTGACATCATACCCGGTAGCTAAAACTGGTTGCAATGTTGTCATTATGATGTCTTTTATAGCATCATGATCAGGTCGTATACTGGTTGTATAAGAAAGTTAGCAACCAGGCAAAGATGTGGTTATCTGACCAAGATAACAACCATTAAACAACATTATTGTTATGATGTGTGTGTGTGTAACAGGCCGGATTGAGGCAGCTGGTGAGCTATGACCTGGACACAGAGTGGGCGGAGTTTGTCCAGTTTTACCTGCGTGTGGGCGGAGACTGGGTACAATGTAACATGGCAGACAGCAGGGAGGAAGGAGTGCTGCTGCAGTACAGTAATGACGGAGGAATCAGCTGGGGACTCATCGCTGAGATGTACTTCACCGACTTCACCAAGCCACGGTAAGGAGAGCAGAGGGATAGAGGAGAGAGGGAGGGAGGGGAGAGAGAGGTGCTGCTGTACAGTAATGACAGAGGAATCATCGCTTAGATGCACTTCATAGTCTTCCCCAAGCCACGGTGAAGAGGAGGGACTGGTTCCTCTCAAGGGTTCTTCCTTTGAGACTACTATGCTTTTGCGCGCTGTTGGGGGTCTAGGCCATGCAGATTAATGTAAATCACATTATGACTGGTGATGTTAAAAGGGCCTTATAAATGTGATTGACTGACTGTCTGTCTGTCTGACCGGCATACTGACTGACTGACTGTCTGACTGATCTCTCCTCCCTAGGTTTGTCCACTATGAGTTGCCACAGGCCTCTAAGACCCCGTGTACCCGGTTCAGATGGTGGCAGCCCCTTCACTCTGGGGACGGCTACGACCAGTGGGCCATCGATGATGTCATCATCTTGTCAGAGAGAGAGAAACACATCATCCCCATGGCCAACCCCACTATGCCACAGGTAAGTCTCTCATTGGCTGACGACCCCACGCTGCCACAGGTCACGATTTCATTAGTTGAAAATAACTGACAATCCTATTGGCTAACACTGAGACAGATGATAACAAAAGCCTTCTATACTTTGTGGCAATCTATCTGATTCTGGGATTTAGTGGTCAATATAATCACAATGAAACATAAACATTGGAAATTGTGTATAGGACATGTCTGAATGTCTGAGCTCACTATGATGCCGAACGTCAGCTATGTGTCTACTGTTGCAACTTATTGGCTGCAATGCAGCACCATCCTTAACATCTGCTATCTCTCTGTTTGTAGAACTTCTATGAGAAGCCGGCGTTTGACTACCCTCTGAACCAGATGAGTGTGTGGCTCATGCTGGGCAATGAGGGTATGGAAAAGGAGAGGAACAGCAGCTTCTGTGCTCCCACCCCCTCTGCTATGGTGTTCGGGCGATCTGACGGAGACAGGGTGGCAGTGACCAGAGACCTGGTGCTAAGACCAGGGTACACACTGCAGTTTAAGGTATGTGTACAGTCTCTCTCGCTCTCTCGCTCTCATTCTTTCTCTCTTCCTCTCCTCTCTCCCTATCTCTTTCGCTCTTCTCTCTGTTTCCTTTTCCCTCCTTTCTCTTTCTCTCATCTCTCCCTCCTTCTGTCTTTCTCTCAGGAAGTTTTAAGTTGACCTTCTAACACTTTTACAGGTTTGTACATAAGGCAATTACTTTTTTWAATGTTTTTTTATGTGTTTGTGTAATGTTTATTACTGATGCCAAAAAGTGGATCTAAAATAAAATGTCCCTCTCAATTCAGTTCAAAAGGTCTTTATTGAATGGGAAACATATGTTTACATTGCCAAAGTAAGTGAAAAAAATTAACAAGTGAAATAAGCAATCAGAAATTAACAGTAAACATTACACACACTCTCTCTTTCTTGTCTGTCTTTCTCTCTCTCTCTGTCTCTCTCCCCCCTTCCCCATCATCCCCCCCTTCCCCATCATCCCCCCTCCTCCTTCTTCAGTTGAACATCGGTTGCGAGTCTCAGTTCAGTGCATCGGCCTCAGTCCTGCTGCAGTACTCCCATGATGCTGGCCGTACCTGGGCGCTGGTGAAGGAGGGCTGTTACCTAGGATCCTCTGGGGCGGGCGGCTGTGAGGGCAGTGTGCGGGAGCTCAGGGAACCCACTGTCTATGCCACGGGAGACTACGAAAGCTGGACCAGGGTTACCATTGTCATTCCGCGTAACGTGGCCGCCAGGTAGGGGAATATTATGGGGTGGGGTCTTTGACACTGAGATCAATAACAAAGACACAATTACATGTACGAAAGATTGTGGGATGGTATAGGTTCATGTTCAGTTCATTCAATATTGGTCATTCAAGCTGGATTTGATTTAGTAATCAAACTTATGAAGACTTACAAACTTTCAGTGGTAGAATTAGGTATATTGTATTTCTTGTTGGAATTGCCCTGGTTTTGGCGGGGATGGCGGCACACATGGGGATGCCATCCCTGTCACTTCGGCACGGCTTCAGGTGTATTACTGAAGATTCTGTCACTGAGGAGGACTTTCTGGTCGCCGTAGGAGAGAKGGTAGGCTATGAAAATGTTGCTTATTCGTCACGGATGAATAAAACGGTGGTGTTTTTTCTTAAAGAAGAGCATCTTGTTGATTGTATGTTTGAGCATGGTGTACTTCTTAAAGGTATGTTTATTCAAGTTACAGTGGTTGCTCATCTAAAAGTTTTGTGATTATGCTGCGGGACTTAGAAGTAATTTGTGCTTTAGTACAGTACTCTGCGTCACTGCTTCATTGCTCCAGACCAGCGTAAGGGGGAGTTAGAACACTGATTATGTGTTTGGGTCCCAAGGCGCTACTGTGTCTCTAACTGACAATGAATGGGCGACATAAACCAAATAGAAACTGATAATGGTGCACGACTTCAGTATTTCTTACTAAAACTGTTGTTACTCGAAGCGTTTTATTCTAAGAGAAACTTAGACTACAATTAGGTGTGGAAATGTTAGGATTATTTTGCTCTTACTGCAGCACTGTAGCCTACTCCCAACCGGTAACATTGTATAGCGCCTGAGTGGCGCAGTGGTCTAAGACAATGCGTCTCAGTGCAAACTACATTGCTACAAATGCTGGCTGTGACCGGGAGACCCGTGAGGCGATGGTAGGCTTTTGGTTTCTCCCTCTAAAAACAGAAATATAATTCTAAATAACAAACCGGCTTTATTTACAAATTAGTAAGAATGTCTCACCCCATGTTCAAGAATGGCCCTTTATCTCGATCACTTTACGTTATTTGAAAACCTAATAATCTAAACAAAGCGATTATTATTAATTAATTTTGAACTATATAAAAAAATAAAATAGATATTCTCACAGATATATATTATTAATCCTGTTTGTCACAAGCGTAGCAGGCTGTAAATTCTGCAAACAAGGTTTCTAGGATGGGCCATTAGCAGGACAATACAGTATATATTGGTCATATTGGTCATGGCTCCCGAATGGTGCACAATGGGATATCCTTGCAGTTCTTCAGCTGAGATAGCGATGGGCGCACGAAGTTCAAGGCACGAGGGCAGGGGGCACGGGACGGGCCACAGAGCAGCGCACAGAAAATGTACATAGCCCATGGGGAAGGAAGGGGGATGGGGAAGGAAGGGGGAACGATCCTTTCCATAAGTCCACGCAAGTTTCTTCAACTGTCTTCTGACAGTGATTAGAGCGATGTTGATGTTGTGCCGTGATACCAGCAGATTACAGATGGCCTTTGCCGATCGCTCATCTTCTTCATTCATCAGTGAGTCGATGGCTTGAATAGTCTCGCTGGAAATGGAATACAATGTAAAAATGTGCAGCATACAGTAAAGACCGGCATTATTAGGCCTACTTTACAGTATTGTCGCCTACTGTACCTGTTCATTTTCCTGGGCTTTCGCGTTCGGCATAACACAGGCATCTGATGATAGTGTTTGCGAATAGCACTGTCCGTGACCAAAATCCCCAAGTCTACCATGATTTTTTAAATGTCCAGTAGATTTTCCATTCCTCCTGAAAGCCCTAATCTGCTCACTTAAATGAATAGAGGTCCTGGTCATGGTACTGCAGTATGTTGTTACAGCATAATCAAAGTGAGGAATATCGGTGATCTGCTGTATACTTATAGCCTATTGTAACCTGAAAGTCACACCTTTCCAAGTACTCCTCACCCCACCCCATTCGTCTACATTTTATTATTGATGGAGAGCCATATAGATTACAAAATAGTTGGGAAGTGATTCCATGGCACATGGTTTATGAATTGACATGCAATGTTCTGTTTCTCCTGAAAGCCCTAACAGTCAAAGTAATTATCTGCGTTGCTACAGATGCTGCAGATGCTGGTTCAATACCCATGCCAGCCGCGACCGGGAGATCTATGGGGCAACGCACAATTGGCCCAGCGTTGTCCGGGATAGGGAAGGGTTTGGCCGGCCAGGATTTCCTTGTCCAAAACCAACAGATGGAGAAAACCTACACCATTCGAGCAATTTATTTCAACAATAATCTTCATTTTAATTTGACTTTACAAACAACAAGAGGGCTTAATTATAGTCTATTTCTTCGGAGCCTAGACCTATATAAAATAACTTAACTGGCTGAGGTAGGCTATGAGGCTTAACAGCCTTAACAGCCTAARAGAAGTAGGATTTGTTTTATTAGGCCTACTTACAATTGCAAATGGTAAAAAAAAGTAGCATCCTACATAAAACAATAATTTAAAGAACAAAAGGCTGTCTGTGTCGGGATAGCCTGCTCTTGTAACGACAGAATAAACAGAACATACTGTCAGCTTGAGATGTAAATATCCCTGGATAACCTCAAACAATAATATTAGAATTGATTAAATAAAGTCATACAGGCCACTAAGCTACTTATTCAATGAGAAAAGTTGTATTTCCCCTCAGACACAATCTTGTGGATGTCTGGTTTTATGGATGGATGTGATTTTGATGTGCAGGCAGTCCTCGATTGACTTGTGTGAAAGCCGGTTCCTGTCGCGACTCTATATTGCGCTGATAGAGGAAAATGAGGACTCATGTCGATCCAAACATTGTTAGCACATAAAATGCTAGTTTCTTTACTGTGCTGTATTCCTCTGAGCATGCCACCCAAAATGCACACAGGGACTCGGCACTCCTGAGCGCATCCCTGATTTGTCTCGATGTCTGGAACTCAATCAGCTCAGTTTGAATTGAGGCCTCATCCGGCGAGGGTATAGTTTTCTTAGCAAGGGAGGAGTATTCTCCACCTGGGCGGACTGTGAGAGGATCGCGTACAAACGCAATGAAATCCTTGGGCATGCTGTGGTCTTCAAATCTGGTGGAGAAGTTGTCCCTCAGCTGCTTGATGAAATCATCCATCACCCCTGTGTTAATGCTGTGGTCTGGTCCAAATTGAACAACTCAAGTTTCCTAGTAAAGGCCTCAAATTTCTCCATCATGTCCACGACTGTTTCCCTCTTCCTTGTAACTGCAGATTTAACACGTTTAAGTTACAGAATTTGTCCGCAAAAAAGCTGTGTGTGCAGCTTGCAGTTAACGATTCAATGTTTCTGCATCGGGCCTCCTTATTGGGCAGGAATACCATTAAACGTTCGATGCTTAGATTCATAATCACGTCTGAGATTTAATTATTTGCAAACAGCGATATTTTAATTGCAAATAAGACACACTGGTTTGCCATTAGGAAAAGATGGAGAGATGAAGGCATATCTCTCTGTACATTCTTCTCTGAAACTTCGATTTTCATTATCTACCTTTCTTCTTGATACTTTTTGAGAGTGACATTTTATCTTGCTATCAAGCAAATTATTCTGAACTAATGTTGACTTTAAAAAAAGTAGTGTAGCCTACAGTAGGCTACGTACTGTAGACCTGTTTTCCTCACCAATCAACGCACAGAGAAATAGACAAAAATAATAATTGAATAGAGACAGGGATTTTATCAGATCAAAAATCGTATCTTATTGCCAGTGAATTTATTATGTGCTAAGCATATGTGTTAAACATGTTAAATGTGTAGTGTAGGCCAACTAATTGTGCTAATATTATATACTTATAATGCTCTGGCCCGCCGACTATTGGCTATTGTCACATGGCTATGAGGCTATGAGGCCTACCTGCAGACTCTGTTGCTCCGGCTGCAGGAGGGCACAGAGGAGCTCCTCCGGGAAGCGATGGAGGTGTCTCGCCTGCTTTCCCTGCTCCAGAGGGATGTGGTTACCTCCCAGTGCCATCTCTGGCTGGTCCAATCCCGTCTGCCATCTGCTCTCCAGAGCACATTTGCCACTCCCCCCATCACCCCAGGGCTGACGTTTGGCCCAGGGGTTGATGACATTCTGGAGCAGACCGATAAAGTTCGTAGGGACCGTGAGACCCTGAGACGGTTCATGCCGCCTCCTCAGGCCCCCGGTCCAAGGCAGATGGACCGTCACCACCCACCTGCACCCGAGCAACGGTGAGGTCCCTCTGCTGCCCCATCGCCTTGTGCTGAGGGACGACAGCGGGGTGGGGCACAGCGTGCGGTGGAGTAACAACCAGTCAACCGTCACCGCCATAGGGACGTGCCTGGGGGACCCAGGGTGCCAGGGGATAGGCGGGCCCTGGCAGGACACCTTATATACCCTTCCCCGGCCTCGGCCGCTTCTCCTGGTCTCATAGGGCAAAGTGGGAGGAGGGTGTGGAGTCCCCCTGGGTGTGGTCCACAATGCTCGACGGGTAGCGATGCCGGCCTCTGTCCTTCAGGGGCCTTCGTGTCACCACGGTGGCCAACCCCCTGAAGAAGAAAACCCTGCGGCTGGAGATCCTGGGGCAGGCCATGTCCAGGTTTGTGATGCTGGACCTGAGGGATGCGTACTTCCATGTTCCTGTTCACCCAGCTCATTGGCAGTACCTCCGATTTGCTTTCGAATGGACGTCTTACGAATTCATGGTTCTTCCCTTCGGCCTTTCCTTGGCACCCCAACACTTTCACAAAGTGCATGGTCGCTGTCCTGGCACCTTTCATGTCCCGAGGATTGTTGATCCTCAATTACCTGGACGATTGGCTGATTTGTGCCCCGACCAGGACCCAGGTCCTGTCAGACATAGACATGCTCCTGACCCACATGACCCACAATGCAAGCTGGGCATTACTGAAAAATGACAAGAAGAGTCATCTGACGATCGGCTGGGGAGTGTGACCAAGAGCAGGTTGGCCAATGGCTGTTGGCTACCCCCTTGGAGCGGCAGGCACGTCAATACACTAGAGCTCCGAGCTGTACTACTGGCCCTGCGGTCTTTCCTTCCACATCTGAAGTGAAGACATGTCCTGGTGAGAATGGACAACATCGCAGTGGTGGCTTACATCAACCATCAGGGTGGAATGAGGTTCCACCGCCTCCATCTTATGGCACAGGAGCTCCATCTCTGGGCTTGTACCTGGCATCCTGAATGTGACAGCGGATATGCTCTCGAGGGAGGGCCCGCGACCTTGGGACTGGAGCCTACATCCCCAGGTGGTGCAGCACCTGTGGGACAAGTTCGGGAGGGCGGAGGTGGACCTGTTTCCTCCCTGGACAATGAACACTGCCCCCTGTGGTACTCCATGTCGGAGCCACCATGGCCTCTGGGCTTGGATGCTCTGGCTCACGATTGGCCAGGGCTGGAGCTTTACGCATTCCCTCCTTTTCCCCTGATCCAGGCTGTGCTGGACAGAACCAGGATGGCAGAGCATCATCTGCTGCTGGTTGCCCCATACTGGCCCAGACGACCCTGGTTCAGCCTTCTCCTGTCCCTATTGTCTGGGACACCTTGGCAACTGCCCCTGAGACCCGACCTGCTGTCTCAGGCCGGGGGAGCTCTTTGGCATCCGAGACCGCACCGCCCTAGTCTGTGGGCTTGGCCACTGAAAGGCACCAATGGTCCATGTTAGGACTACAGGAGGGCGTAATGAACACAATGCGGAGTGTAAGGGCATCTGCTACAACCCCTGCATAACAGTTGCGCTGGCGGTTGTTCTGCTCTTGGTGTACTGGTATTGAGGTTGTGCCCGAGTCATGCGGGGTGCAGTATGTCCTCCAATACCTTCAGTTTCACTTTGATGAGGGCTTGGCAGCCCCTATACTGATATTTGCCTGTCTTGTAGGGTGGATGGACAGGCCGGTGGGGTGCCATCCATTGGTATCCAGGTTTCTGAAGGGAGTTTGTCGCATGCGTCCAGCTAGGACCCGCTCAATGGCAACCTGGGATCTGGATGTGGTCTTGGCAGCTTTCGAACCGTTGGAGTCTGCCTCCCTGAAACACCTCTTTATGAAGGTGGCTTTCTTGGTAGTGATTACTTCCATTAAGAAGGGTGGATGAGCTACCATCCGGAACTTCATGCTACCAGATGGACCCCAGTGGGAGAAATATGTCTCTCCGCCCCAATTCTTCATACGTCCCGAAGGGTCTGTTAGACAGGCATGTGAACATCCCTTTTATCCTGTCTGCTTACAACCCCCTCGGCAGTGGTGGGGGAGTCTGGATCTCCCTCCGGCATGCTGTGCCCTGTGCGGGCACTGGCTGCCTATGTGGAGCAGATATGGTCAGTGAGAACAACAGATCAGCCTGCTATGCTGCTATGGTGAGAGAGTACTGGGAGTTGGGCTATCAAAGCAGACACTCTCTCATTGGATTGTGGACACGAATACGACAGCATGTCACCTGGCTGGCAGACCAGTGCTGGGATCTGTGGTGGCACATTGTACACGAGGTGTGGCTGCATCCTGGGCCCCTCACTGATATCTGTGTTGCGGCCAGCTGGGCTTCCTCTTGCACTTTTGCTAGGTACTATCGGGTAAATGTGGTACTTCCCTCTGCCATTGGTTCAGCAGTCCTGGGCATCGCCTCCCTTTCCGGGGACTGTGCCGACTTTGCCGGGACCCCCTTCCAACATTGGCCCCTGCGTCTCGGTCCCGCGCTGGGACTTCGTCGCTGGCTGGCCAGGTCCCTGRAGCACCGACTAAATCTGATACGGGTATACCAATATATTGGAGTGATCCAATATAGTGAAACATAATGACGGTTACGTATGTAACCACGGTTATGTGTACAAAGGAGTAAATCTGTAAATCCTTACCTCACTTGTATCCCTCCGCCACGGAATATACCAATATCAGTATATTGGAGTCACCGGAGTCACCGGAGCGGACTTTGGAGTTATCATTTAAAGTCAAGTATGACAACAGACTGTATATGGCTTATGCTAGTACGGGTAGTCAACAGTGTTGTCAGTGTGAAGATGTTGGCCATAAGCGACATGCTTGCCCGAAAAGGGAGAAGGCGGAGGGAGGGACGCAGGTGGTCCTCGTAATGCCTAGGCCCACTGATGTAGGGAGATGTGGCTGACAGTGGTAGAGCAGCCACAAGCACCTGTTGCTGAGGAACAAGTTGCTTGTGTTTAGGGTACTGAGTTGCAGCTTGTACCAGAGGGGAACATAGTGTCTGATGTGCAGCAGAAAAATATTGTCGTAGGAGGTAAGGATGGATCTGGGGAGCCATTTCCCCAGACTGGTAAGGAGATGCCCAGTACGAGTGAAGGGGTACAGGAGCGGGTTCAGGTTGAGCTAGTCTCCCAGGTAGTGGAGAAGATGTCAATTACGAATAATGTGGTACAGGAGGTGCGTTCAGGTGGGGCCTGTCTCCCAGGCAGTGGAGGAGGTGCCCGGTACGAGTGATGGGATGCAAGTGGAGAGTGTTGAGAGGGATGTGGTGGAGGGGAGTCAGGGGTTTGTGGCCCCTGTTGAGGAGGATATGGATATGGACATTTTTGATATTCCTATTGATATGATAGCTGCTGGCAACGACTCAATTTACAATCTAGATGAGGTAAATGGGTTCCTGGACCAGACTTTTGGGAAATCTGGTAAATTGGCCGATTTTTTTTTTWATGTTGATAAGTTGTGAGGTGTGAAGAAGCGTTTCCGCTTGTTACTGCTGTCATGGCAGCAAATTAAAACAACGATTATCATGCCTCATCAATCAAATTCAATCAAATGTATTTATAAAGCCCTTCTTACATCAGCTGATGTCACAAAGTGTTGTACAGAAACCCAGGCTAAAACCCCAAACAGCAAGCAATGCAGGTATAGAAGCACGGTGGCTAGGAAAAACTCCCTAGAAAGGCCTGAACCTAGGAAGAAACCTAGAGAAGAACCAGTCTATGAGGGGTGGCCAGTCCTCTTCTGGCTGTGCCGGGTGGGGATTATAACAGAACATGACTAAGATATTCAAATGTTCATAGATGAACAGCAGTGTAGATAATAATAATAATCACAGTGGGTTGTAGAGGGTGCAACAGGTCAGCACCTTAGGAGTAAATGTCGGTTGTCTTTTCATAGCTATCACTCAGAGTATCTTTACCGCACCTTCTGTCTCTAGAGAGTTGAAAACAGCAAGTCTGGGACAAGGTAGCACGTCAGTTGAACAGGTCAGAGTTACATAGACTGACCCGGTGAACAGGTCAGGGTTTCTTGTGTTGTGGGTTCCCAGACCCAATTAAGTATTTTTTATAACATGCCTCAGGTACGTACCTCAATACTTACAACATCAACTTTGATATGTATCCTTCCTTGACGAATAATAAACACATTTATATGTCCTTTTGCTAGGACGAATAATAAACACTACTTTAATATGTCTTCTGCTAGAATTTATAATAAACACATTTATTCGTGTTCCTTGCTGAGGAGGATTTTATAAATTTCCCTCTAATTACACATTTATATGTCCTTTGCTTAGAATTTCGAATAATTTCTTCTTCTCAAACCACTCACTCTCTCTGTGACCTCACTCCTATCTCTCTTCTCTTTATCTGCTCGTCTCTCTCTCTGTCTCTTCTCCTCTCTCCTCTCTCTCCTCTCTCCTCTCTCTCATCCTCTCCTTTGTCTCTCCTCTCTCGCTCTAGGTCCTCTAACCCAAATCTAAATCATACACAATTCTCATCTCAGATCTTCTCTCCTCGTACACTCTCTATCTTCTCTCGCTCTCCTGTCCCTTTCTGCTCTATCGCACCATCTCTTCCTCATTTCTATTAACTAACACACATTTCATGTGTCTTCCCTCCCTTTCTTCTCTCTCGCTTTCATCTGGCTCTCTCACTACACAGTTCTACTCTCACAAATCCATCCATTTATGTGGTCCCCTTAATCGCTTCTTCTCATGAACTTTATTAACAACTCAAAAACATCCACTTTATATTGCTCCCTTGTCTCAGGACGAATAATAAAATCCACATTTAATACGATGTCCCTTCCTCTCGCTAGAATTTTTGAAATAACACCACACTTCTTAATGTGTCCCTTGCTTAGAATTTATAAATAAACTACTTCCATTCTTTAATTTATGTTCCCTTGCTAGAATTCGATAATTAAACACATTTTATGGTCCTTCGCTTAACGAATTAATAATAAACACATTCTTATACTGTCCTTGCTTAAGGACAATAATATAACACATTCTATTTTGTGTCCTTGGCCTAGAATTTAGTAATAAACACATTTATATGTCCTTGCTAGAATTTAAAATTCATAAACAGGGCATTGTATATCTTCTGTTCCTTCTCCCTTTCTCGTCTCACGTAATTTTCTGGCTATCATAATTTTAAACACTCATTTCCTCTCAATACTGTCCTTCGCAAACGAGAATTGACAATCATATAACACATCACAATTCTTATGTGTCCCCTTTGCTAGAATTTTATAATAACAAACCATTTTCAGTAAAAACAAGGGGGACATTTTTCTCAAGGTTGGTTTCCAGGAGAGTAAGTGGGTGATGTATCACCTTAGGGGATGGCTAAGCAATTCGAATATAAATGACACAACACATTTTGATTGCGTGCTCCTCTCGAATAAAGAACAATTTGGAGTATTACATTATATCAACCATTTAAATATCTGTCTGGGCCTGTTGCTCGCTCCTTGCTAGGCCAACAAACGAATACAATAAACACAATCTTATATGGGTGTCTCTGGTATGTTGAACAAAAGGGTAATACAAAAAACACATGTATAACGTGTCCTTGTTGGACAAAAAAAATAAACACATTTTAAGAAGATTCCTGAAAGTCCAATTGTTTGTAAAAACTGAATCGGCAGTATTAAAAGTAAATCCCCAGGTGCAGTAGTCCCAACGAGACATGGAGAGAGGGCCTTTCTACAGTAGAAACATAGTCCACGTTATGTCTTTCTGGCTATAAAGATACAGTTCTCTATGCATGAATTAAGCAGACACACTGAGAACGGGTGGGGAGATGGTGACTTCTTGGCGTTTTCTCGGTGTGTAGATCACGAGGACAGCGATCCAGTTTTGACTGGCTGGCATGGGAAGTTCATTTTAATAAGGCAATTATCTAGAGAAAATGACCAATAGCTCAGGGTATGCATTTATCTAAAAGAGCGAACTCAGGTACTAATGATGTAAAGAGGAAGGAGATTCCTGAGAGCGGGTCCCACCGCCCAGACAACCTGGCAGAGGACGAGGTTACCGCAGAGAACACGGAAACAGGTGCAGGAGAGAGGCTACATTTGGTCATCCCAGAAAAGTGCAACTTAATGTCTACATGGACAGAGGGAGGAAAAGAGGGGGATTAGAGTAGGGAGGTGGAGGGTATGAGTTTCGGCTGGTTTTTTCCATTGAAAAAGGTCTGAGTGAGAATGGGGCCGGGCTCTTATCCGTTTAATGGAGGCAGAAGCATGATTTTTTCACAAGCTCGCAAACAATTTGTGGGGTGTCTTGGGCCTGAGTCAGTACTGTGCACAAGTAAGGGAGGTCCTTGGTCTTCTTGTTGAATCCCTAGATTTGGGAGGTGGTATATTTCACTAAAACCCCCTTTTTATACACACAATCGTTTCTGCATGGCACGAGGTGGGTGTGCGAAGAAGTCAAAAAGATTTGAGGTTGTAACCAATAGCATTAGTGTTGAGTTAAACTTCCAATCACAACATCATGGCAGACCAACAATGAATGTCAATGCAAACGAAACAGCGAGCCAGGTATAATAAAGGATGGAATAGAGAGTATGGGAGAACGCAGCATATGGGATGTGGTTAGCAACAACAGAGAAGACTGAATTGGTCCCTGAGAGAGGAGGGTTACTACAATAGGGGCACAGTTGATTCTATTTTTTTTTTGGGAACGTAGGGTGAAAGTAAGTATGGGGGGATGGAACTTATCTTTAAAAAAAAAGAGCGTAGGTGGCGGGAGGGGTATGGGGGGGTGGCTCTGGCCGCGTATATGGGAATAATGGAGGCGGAGACACTGGCACTTTGGCTTAATGCTGGCGCCGGTTTGGCGAGCCAGGCTTCTGGGATGTAAAACAAAGTCAATATAATATGTACAATCTGCCTGGGAATTGGTTGGTACTCTCCGCAGGTTTAAGGGGAGGTGCCTCAAGAGGGGTCCCCACGGACAAGCTGGCGGGTGCCACATGCGGGGTATTGGGCCGCTAGAGCTCCCACAGAGGCCCTGGGAGAGATAGGGGCTCTAGTTTGAGATGCAAGCATACAACGGGTGCTGGAGCGTCCGGGTGTCTAACTATGATGGTCGCCAAAGGACCGCGGGATTACAATGCCACACGTTTGTCGCATAATATATAGTTGAAGAGGAACGAGCGTTGGAGCCGGTCCGCCGTTCAGTTGTGGGCCAAGATTGTCCACTCGAAATCAAGCGGGAGGCTGGAAAGGTGCCCTTGCTTTTTGGGTTGACTTTTCAGTCACGGCCACTAGGGAGGACAAAAGAGGAAAGAGGAGGCAACGGCACTGTACCTATGGCGGGGACATTATGCGAGACGAAACCACATCGTGTTAGATTATATGTAAAGGTTGGCTGCCCTCACACCTAGGAAAATAGCTAGCAGTGCTTGATCAAATTAAACGGCGGATGTATGAATTACTAGTAATCATCTCACTAGAGGCACACACCTGGGCTTATGGGAACAAGAAGTTGTGGGGATAACAGGTATGCATTTTTCAGACCTTTCAGTTCGTGGTTCTGCCTCTTGTCGCTATGGTGAGGGGTCAATTCAGCTTTTTTAGAAGCAACTCTCCTGCATGGCTAGGGACAAAAAATTTTGCTCCCATAAGAACCTCCAGTTGGGTTAACCATATGCATTAATTATGGGATAAGCAGCTAAATTATAATTCCGATATCTGCACCTGGCTACGCTCAAAAAAAGTTTCGCAACCATAAAAAAAGGAGTCTCATTTCTATGGTCTGCTCTTCGTCTGTCGACGCTGGGTGTCACTCTTTGTAAGGATGCTTCGGGTCTGTGTGGTGTATGGTACCACTGTCTTTAGTCCTCGTTCTGGGTCTGGTCTTGGTCTGTCCTGTCTGTCTGTCCTGCTGTCTGTCCTAGACTCTGAGATATCTATGTACCTCAACTGAGGTCTGGTTCCTTGTCATGATTCCTGGAAAAAACAGATCTCAGATCCCTCGCCATACTGATTACGTGAGGTTTCCCATAGTGCTGTTCATTAGTCTGTGGTCCCCTATTGTACCGGCAATAATAGGGCTTGTCCACGGGTTCTACATGCCGTATGGGAGGGAAGAATGTTTGGACCCAAGCTGCAACCAGAACCCTTCAGTCCGGCATACGAAGGTGACGCTCCATCTCTACTGAATAACCCTCACATTCGAAGGCTCTGACATGACTCAGAGTTTGTTAGACCGTCAATAAGGCTCCTTCTTCTGCCTCTGCGTGTGGCGCTTCGACATTGCAATGCCATGCCTGTTGCTGTTACAATGATTTTTCTGGCTGCTTTCCTCTGCATCTAGACTCAATGACCGTCCCTCGGTCTCCTACTTTTCAGGAGTGATAGTCCAGTTCTCTCACCACAACGGGGTTCAAGTGGCAGTTTCTCTACGGTGAGCTGGGACTTTTGGTTCTATCCTGCTTTGATTTCCGTTGTCGTCGCATGGTCAGAGGTTCAGCGTCAGAGAAATATTCCTACTTAAGCGCGGATCAGAGTCTTGTGAAGCGCTCCGCCAATGGGAGGTCCCACGAACTGGGCCCCAGAAAAGGACAATATAGGGCAAGAACCTTTAGTACCCAATACAACTATTAGGTGGTAGTGTATTAACATAATCTGGTCGAGAGAGAGTTCAAATTGGGCCATAGGCCTCTCGCATTGAACTGGCTATATATGGGAGGGTGCAGGCTGTTGTATCCATCTATCCACGTTGCTCCTATGCTCCCCTCACATATCCAATTTACTAGGGGAGTTACAAACTCTACACAGGGTCAGCCCGCAGCACCGGTTTCCACGGTTAGGTTGTAACCTTCCCTTCTTTTAACCTGTTCTTACCTTTTCTATTCTCACCGGCAAGGACTATGGATTACAGGTCATTTCTATTTTCGCTGTAGAAGCTGGGCAATCCAGGGTAAATGGAGGGTAAACTTCGGCCACACATGTTCGCCTCACTTTATTCTCAC
Organism: Salvelinus sp. IW2-2015; assembly: GCF_002910315.2. Lineage (NCBI taxonomy): Eukaryota > Metazoa > Chordata > Actinopteri > Salmoniformes > Salmonidae > Salvelinus > Salvelinus sp. IW2-2015. The sequence goes on from NC_036866.1 coordinate 49,872,229, forward strand.
CAGATGCTTTTGGGCAGTGGGAGATGAGGCCGCAACACTAATAGGTTTAAAGACAGCGTGGGTTATTTACTGTGCATTATGCGAGACAAAATTATAAGCGGTTTCGACTTACGGGAGGTTGTTTATTGACATTTTACCACACACAAAAGGAGAATTGACCATTGAAACACTGTTCCGATATTCTCCAATCTTTTCAATGCGTTGCATGGCTGTAGCTTTGTGTCTTCCTCCGTTTGACCCCATGGAACTTGCGCAACAAATGCTCTACATCATACAAAGTTTACTTCCTGGGCTTTCTTAAAAAGTGTATCCTTAATTTCTTTCTTCGATTCTTTATAAATCGCTCTCTTACTGCTTACTGTTTCTGCATAAGTAACAATTGTTTGCAAAACACCGTTCGATTCGCCGATTCTCCCCCATGGGTCTTATAAACATACATGTTTTCCCTCCTCCACCCGCCAGTCTGTTTGTCTATGGGTTATTAATTTGCAGCACTCACTGTGGGTATCGTGGGCAGTATCCAATCCCTATGGTAGGACTATCCTCAAGATTGAAGCCCGAGACTCAGGGTTAACAATGGATATAATGAGGAATTAAGTGGGCTTACTTGGAATCCTCCATTGTTCCAGGGTAAATCCTATTTTATTTATAGCCACTATGCTGCATCAGCTGGGCTATCAGGTGATCATGCTTAATTGATATTTATGAGGACCACTAAGGCCTCATTGATAATGGAACTGCTGACTTGGATATAAGGTACTAGGACCCGTGCGGACGGTATGTCCTGCTGAGGTACCACCAATATAGTGGTTTAACACATATATATATATGGGAATTATCAGAGGGGAGGAAGGAATATCACTTATATATATATAATATATAGGAGGATAGTAAATGTTCTGTTCTTTTGGTGGACACAGCTCTTTGAGATCCTTTTACAGATCAGCGGACAACTACTGACAATAGGTTATTTTTATTGCAATATGGAGTTTTTGAATTAATCCCGTCTACCACAGGTCCATCGGAGGATGCGAACACACTTCTAATATCTATAAAGATGGTGGGTTCAGCCATAAAGTTTAATTTGTCAATAAATTTTGGAGTAGAATGAGTTCCTTTTTAAAAAGTCGCCAGAAAACTGAAGCTACTCAGTCCTACATAAACATTCTTGGACGAACCTTTTTCCCTCCACTGCTACAAATTTTTCCAGAGGGAAACACTGGTAAACAATTAACAGATGGAAAACCTGCAGTGCTAATGTGTCCTTCTCTCTTGTGGCAAGTTTAACAAACCAAGGGAGTAGGACAAGACCTTGTGACGCAGGCACGCGATTGGTTCCGCACTGACTGCACAGTAACGGAGCATCTGTAGTTGTGTCTCTATTCATACCTTTACTCCTAACATGCACGCTCCGCATAACCTGAGTGCAAGGGGAAGCACCAATGTATTTAAGTGCCTTTGAATTCAAAATGAAAACCTTTTAGCACCATACACTAACACAAGGGCAAGTTGCGCCTACATGTACGTACGTGCTGGCTGGGTGATTCACTTATTCAATTGTGTCTGCTTCCTTCAATTGTTAACTACCGGGGCGGCCGACTCTAAAGAGAGCACAGTAGAACGTAAACATTGAGTCAAATGTCCAGACTTGTTCAATCACCCAAAATCAGTCAACTGTTATTAAAACGGGAGTTATTTGAGCTCCAGATGGAATTTGATGGCAAAATACTTTCTTTGTGCGTGTGTGTGTGTTGGGGTGTGTGTGTGTGTGGTGGTGTGTGTGTGTGTGTGTGTGTGTGTGTGTGTGTGTGTGGTGTGTGTGGTGTGTGTGTGTGTGTGTGTGTGTGTGGTAGTTGTGGGTGTGTGTGTGTTGTGTGTGTGTGTGTTGTGTGTGTGCGTCCCTAGCTGATTGCACGAACTCGGGTCAATGTAGCATGTACTCCTCAACATTATACCAAATGTGTAACAAGCTCGCCAGCAAGGACCGCCTGTGAGTATATTCGAATCAGGGACCCATTTTTGGGGCCTATTTGGAGTTTAACACAGACCCTTGGAATCAAAAGAACCCCATATATTGAGAATCTCGCGCATGATCCTGACTTTGGTGTAAATGGACAAGTCCCGCCGGCCCTTATTGGAAGCTCCGAGTGATCGGGCGCTAGGTAGTCCAGACCCTTGTCAGAACAATTCAACTGAGTCCTGTTGGAGTATCTCAGACCCTTGTGAAATGTCAAGACCGTGGCACTTTGGCAAATCAGAGGAGAGCGGGAGGCGGGCTATTGTTTAACCTGAATCCTGATGCTCGCAATGGAAAGTCCAGAACTAGCTGCATCATTTGGACCGATCCAAATGCACAACTCCTTGGTTAGTCCAAGGAACACCTCCTTGTGGTTTAATAGATGTTACTGGAGAGGCAACCCTTGGAAGTCTCGGGCGATGGGAACTACGCATTAGCACAGAGAGTCCGAGGACCCAATTCTTGGAATTTCTGGCGAGCAAGACCAACTTGGCAGTCCAGACCTTGGAGTACCAGACCCTTGGAATCAAGACCGCTTGGCACGTTCCCCGACCCTTGGAATCAAGACCCTTGGGAATCAAGACGGCCTTGGGCACGGTTGGGGCACAAGACCATCCCTTTTGTCTTGAAAGGCAAACGACCCATTGGAGTCCAGAACCCTTGCAGTCCAGACCCTTGGAGTCCAGACCTTGGAATCGGGATAGACCTTTTGAGTGGAGTTTGAGAACGACCCTTGCTGAGGATTCTCAAAGAACCCCATATATATATGGTAGTTCGCATTTGTACCCCCTTTCTTTTTATTGTGTATGATTTGGCACACACAACCCTTGGGAATGTTCCAGACCCTTGGGAAATACAGCCTTGTGTGTGGGAGGAAACTTAATCCTCCCAGCTTCTGGCATGATTCACGAGCCTATGCTATCCTAGCCCTTGCCCGTAGGAGTCATGGCCAATTCCCCCCGCTCAAACACTGAGCTTTTCCGTACGGGTTTCCCACACACCTGCAAGCACCCCCGGCTAGCTTCTTCTCTGGATTGATCTTTTCCTTATTCTTCTCCTTTGATCTCTTTTCTCGTTCTTAGCTTGACACCACACATCTCTCTTGAGACCCTCTGTGTCTCCGCCCTTCCCCTCTCCCTTTATCCCGCATGGCTTTGGGAACTGGGCTCTCATATCCTGGCGCGTCCTGCTCCAGTCACCTCCCCTTTAGTGGGGTCCTCTCTGCCCCTCAACCTCCCCTCTGTCACCGTTGGTTTCACCACATCATCCGCCAAAGATTCTGAGGCTTCAAATAAAACCCAGCCCTCTCTCCTCTAGGAGGGAGCTGCTTATCCTCTGTGCCTGTTCCCTGAATACACAACATTATTAATTAGAAGAGAGACCCTCCTTGCCGCCACATTAACATTAGCTTCCCACCATGGAGCCTGCCGCTCTGAGGCTGTTAATGAACTAACCCCCAAACCCACTGCCGATATCATTTTAAGATTGTTTTTAAATTCTGCTCTCACGGAGGTTTGGTAACATCAGAGGAATACAATTCCGGAGATCCTCTCGGGGAGGTTACGTTTTCATGCTCCACAGTGAGAACTTCTATTCGTGAAGTATGTTAATATTCGGCGGACACGTATTCACTTTAAATAAACTCAACTTTTCTGAAAGACCACTAGGGCATTGGGCAAATTGGCTTGGAACTCTCTGGGATGGACCTTTCTTCAAATACATTATATACAATTAGGTTTATGTAAACCTCTTCTCACTATCACAAAGTTTACAAATAAGTTCAAATTCTTGACGACACAACCACACAAAAGGGAAATTAAGAGATTTTCATGAGGAAAACAGACATTTGAAACACCGTGGTGGCCCTTAGAAAAGCAACCAATGGCGGTAGGGCTTGCACCGGTCTTGCAATCAGGCCCACGTGGCCTTTGGACCTGGGGTGACTTTTTTTGAAATCTCAGACGCATGTGGCCAACACAACGTATTTGGAAAATTAATTGAGATTGTGAGTTAATATCAAACTTAATTGGGGGAGCTTCATCGTGTGCCTTAAATCATCCTCTGTGCGATAGCAGGTTAGTTGGGTGGGAAAAACTATCCCGCGAGTTGTGTATTATTTGTTATAGTTTTGTATACATATTAACATATTTAAGTTGAATAGATTCCCACTAGCCGGTTCTTTAATTAAACCTAAAAATTGTAGCAAGATAATTTCACTTGAGACAGGGAAGAATTCCTATTTAGATGACTATGGTTCTTTCTCAAATGTCTATTTGAAAGAACACTAATGGAAATCATTTTGCCGGCCGCATGGCCTGATTTCTCAAGAATTTGGATCTATTAAAAAGAAAATAGGATCCTCTCAGACATTCCTTACTATAATCAGAGTAATGAAAAGGGGTTTACTAAGATATTATAGGATTATTTTATAGGCTATCACATCTTATACCAATTCCCATAAATGGTTTAGAACAATGTTTTTCACTCGGATAAATTGAAATACTAGGCATTGTCACCCTTTGAAATGAAAGGGAAACAAGAGGCCGGCTGTATAAAATAAAGACCAAATCTCTTTACTGTCTGGGGATATCCACTTTGAGACTATTTCAAAGCTTAATGCATGGGCAAAAAACAATTTTGTGGTAACAGGTCCTCTTCTGCTTATGCATGAATAAGTGCTTTTGGGGATAATATACACTAAGTTAATATCTGCTGTTTCTTCAAGGAAGCAACCTTCCAACAATAGCCACAGAAGGAATTGGTGTATACAAAAAAAAGCTACATCTAACAGACTGATGTTCCCATTATATAGATTCCACCCAATTTTTAGGCCATATAAATTGCCTTGGCTCCTTACAGTATTCTTGTGGGCCAAGTCATTACATACTTATTTAA
>NC_036866.1:49877165-49931436 GCF_002910315.2 Salvelinus sp. IW2-2015
ATCCTTACTATTCTTCCCTCGTTCTACTCTCTCCCTTAGATTTGTCGTGTTATTAGGCTAGTTTCGCTGCGTGTCGGCGGAACTTGACGTTCGATTACTTGTTTATATTACTTGCAATCGCTGTTGGAACTAGAGAGCGATAAGCATTTTGCTACTACTCACATCTTAGATTATATAACCCATGTATATGTGATCACATCAACAATTTGATTCTCGACTTCTCCGGCCTTGCTCAATAAAGTTCTCTGCTACGCTGGGATGTTACTTCGCTCGGACAATCTCTCTCGACGTATCTAGTAAATGGCTGTTAAGACCTCGGGACTACACACACACCCATGGATTCTGACACACAACCATAATCATTTCACACCATGGATTCTGACTACACATCTGCCTCACATCATCACACACTCTATCGCTCATTCTCTGAACTTCTTCATTCTTCTCTACACACACCCTCATCTCTACTCCTCTCCTCATCTGCGATTCCTTGACCCATCAGCCACACACCTTCCTTCGCTCTTTTCTCTTCCCCCCACACAGGGTCTGGCACACACCACAGACAATGGACTTACTGAACACACAGACACATCACACTCCCAATTGGATCTGGACACGACACCTCACAGCACACTACACCCATGGATTCTGACAGCACACACAGTGTTTCACACACAACACATGGATTTGACACACGCCACTCACACAGCACCACACACCATGGATTCTGACACACACACACCACACAGCACACACATACAGACTTCAGTAAAATCAAGGTTCCGCTTTGTTGGTTCCAGGAGAACGTAGTGGTGTAAGGGACAGCGTCCAGCCTTTGCCGCTAGACTGGAGTTATATATCTTCTGAGGCGTCTGCCATTACGCAACTTCACTGTGCAGTAACACGTGGACAACACAACCACCCAAAACCCCCCACATCACACAACAGCACACCACGCAGCAACTACACAGACATAACTCCATCACACGCGGATTCTGGTACACACTCGCTCTTTCGTGCGACACTACGGCGACTCACCATGGATTCTGACAACATCCACAACAGGTAAACACACTGAAGTCGAATAGGATATTTAATGATTGTCAGAGAGGAATCGAAGCGCGCGGAGGCATCGAGAGCAAGATGGAAATTACGCAGAGACACACGCACACTAACTGAACACACAACATCACCACACAATCAGGAAACACCATAAGACAGAGAGACGAGGGATGAAGGATGGAGGGTAAGGTGGGAGCGTAATGGGGGACTAGCTGGGGTCTTGGCAACAATTACTAGTGGGAGTGAGTCGTATCTGGCTTTCTGTGACAATGGGATAGCGACAGATCACGTACTCGAGGTGGGAAGAAGTACAGCAGAAAGAAAACAGAGGGAGAGAGAAACGAGAGAGCGTGGGGAGTTCTAGCAGTTCTATAGGAAGAGTGAAAAGGGGATTGCTTCTCAAAGAGTGGAGAGGGGTCTAACTAAAAAGACTACATCACCTAAGTGATTGTCAGTAGTTGTTAACCAAGTTAAATCCTTGTGTGTCTCAGTTGATGCAGTGAACAGGCTGCGTGGCCAGGGTGGGTGGCCAGCCCCACAGGAGCTGGCAGAAGGGCTCTTTTGAGAGCAAGGCTGAGGCCGGTTTGGGGGCAGAGAACCCTGAGTGGGGCAGGTTGGAGGGGGCTGTGGCGACCAGTCCAGACCACGATGAAAGGCTCTGGTTTAACTGTCAGCAGCCTTTTCTTGGGGAAGAGGGGAGAGGCATAACGCGAGCTGTACCTAAAATGAATACCTGATCGAATAACCTATTCTACGTTAGTATGATCACATCTCTGTATTGACTTAGAATTGAAAGTATTCCGCATACGTCGCCTGTTCTATGTAGAGCAGGCTTAAGGCAACTTCCAGAGGATAATTTGCTCTAAACCCTCCGTGGTTGAATTTTATTAATTTGAGGGAGCTAATATTTCGACACCCCTCGTCTTCTGTCTGTCTGTCTGTCTGTCTGTCTGTCTGTCTGTCTGTCTGTCTGTCTGTCTGTCTGTCTGTCTGTCTGTCTGTCTGTCTGTCCTGTCTGTCCTGTCTGTCCTGTCTGTCTGTCCTGTCTGTCTGTCTGTGTCCCTGCAGGCTTGTCCAGTTCTACATCCGTATTGGAGGGAAGAATGTTGGACCCACCTGCACCAGACCTCGCTCCCGCAACGAAGGTGACTCTCCATCTCTACTGAAAACCTCCAATTCAAGCTCTGACAGACTCAAGTTTGTAGACCTCAATAAGGCTCTCTTCTGCCTCTGCGTGGTGGCCCTTCGACATTGCATGCATGCTGTTGCTGTTACAATGATTTTCTGGCTGCTTCCTCTCCTCTACTCTATGACCTCCCTCGTCTCCTCTTTTCCAGGAGTGATAGTCCAGTTCTCCACCAACAACGGGGTTCAGTGGCAGTTCCTACGTGAGCTGGACTTTGGTTCCTTCCTGGATTCCCAGGTGGTCACCATCGAGCTGCCTCCACCCGCCAAGACTCCCTACACTGTGTTCCGCTGGTGGCAGCCACAGCAGGGTGAGGCCCCCAACCCCTACATGGATCACAAGCACACACCATACAGTCATTGAGCCATCCATACAGTACTTGCAGGGACCCATGTAAAGAATGTGTATAAAGCAGCGGTCACACGGAGTGTATCCTTCAAAAAGGATGAGCCATACTATCTATCTCTCCCTCTTTTTCTCCTCTTCTCTCTCTCCCCCACCTCTCTCTCTCTACCCCTCTAGGTAAACACTCAGCCCAGTGGGCTCTGGATGATGTTCTGATCGGTATAAATGACAGCTCCAGGACTGGCTTCCATGATAAGTTTGACGGGACGTCTCCTCTGAGACACAACTGGTACCGTGTCCAGGGGGGAGAGGTCACAGTGGACTGTTTGTCTCTGGACACAGCTCTGTCCTTCAGCAGCGACACCACTGACAGTGAGTTAAACTACAGCACACACACACACAGAGAAGGGGGAGATGTCACAGTTGTATGTCTGTCTCTAGACACGGCCCTCTGATGCCACAGACAGTGCGTCCTACTACTGCACGCAGACACGCACATGACACGGTCAACTCCTACATTACAAACAACCCAGGCTGCATTGAATCAGCCATTTTGCCATTTACACCATATGGCTTCTGAATTGTTAATGGCAGCAACGTTGATTTCACATCCTGGTTGTTATTTATGTGTGCATCAAGCTGTGAGCGGATTTACTTTGTGCAAATATGACATTACATCCAATCTTGTCAGATTACTTGTTAGATGTTACTGCACTGTCGGAACTAGAAGCACAAGCATTTCGCTACACTCGCATTGACATCTTCTAACCATGCGTATGTGACCAGTAAAATTGTCTTTTATTTTATTTGACCATGTCACTGTCTCTCTCCCTGCAGAGAAGCCGCGGTATGCAGAGAGCTGGGACTTTGAGGTGTCCGGCTCCTCCTTCCTGCAGTTTGAACTGTCTATGGGCTGCAGCAAGGTTGCCACCTCATCCCACGGTGTCAGGCTGGAGTACTCCACGGGTAACGAACTCTAATAACCGTCATGGATGATCCTTTATAAATGATTATACATTACAGAAAAATCAAGAGAAAACTCTGTGCACAGCAGCGCGTCTAGAGCCAGGTGCTGGTTTTGGCGGGAACAACTATTATTAGGAAACAACAGGGCAGCCATTTCTGGTGTGCGGTTTTTATTGTTTTTAAATTATTATACATGCTTATAAATATTTATAAATTATTTTTTACATGGTTATAAATTATAAAAATGCTCATGAATTATAATTATTATAAATGGTTAGACATGTTTTCAAATAATTACTGAAAAGTWAAAAAATGGTTCCTAATGTTTACACATGGAAGTTATTTGAACTTATTACCACCCCACAGACTGTGGGCGCCACTGGGCCCTGCTTACCCCAGAGTGTGTTCCACCTGCCATCGGCTGTGCCGGCTACACCATGAGCTCAGTCTACACCGCTACACAGTACAACCGCTGGAGGAGGGTTACGGTGTACCTGCCCAGCGCTGCCAAGTATGTGTGTGTGGTGTGTGCGTGCGTGTTTGTGCATGCTTGTGTGTGTATGTGTATATTATTTGTTTGCTTAGTGGCACATCAGAGCTTGTCTCTCTAAAATGTATCCTTGTGATTTGAATATTCCAGTCATAAACAAAATAACACTATTTAAGCTTTGTAATATAGTAACACTTCATGTGAACTATCCTTTATAACATAATCCTTTATAATAATGGCATAAACATTTCATAAAGATTCATAGCATGTGTTCTATTCTGTGGTTGTAGTTCTCCCAGGACTCGGTTCAGGTGGATCCAGCCCCACTTCATCCCTGGGGCGGACGGTTGGGCCTTGGACAACGTGCTGCTGGCCCCTGGCTGCCCCTGGATGTGCTCTGGACACGGACTCTGTGACAACGGATGCTGTTTGTGAGTTACACAAACATAGACACACACACTGTCTCACAGTATTTAATGTTGAGCTCAGAATTTTTGTATGGAATTTACTGGAACTGTGTTATATTATATGTGAAAACCATAGGGGGTGCTGGGGGTTATTTATATATATATATATATATATATATATATATATATATATATATATATATATATATATACACTACCGTTCAAAAGTGTGGGGTCACTTAGAAATATAATTGTTTTTTAAAGACAATACAGTGTAGACATTGTTAATGTTCTAAATGACTATTGTAGCTGGAAATGGCTGATTTTTGATGGAAAATCTACATAATCGTACAGAGGCCCATTATCAGCAACCATCACTCCTGTGTTCCAATGGCACGTTGTGTTAGCTAATCCAAGTTTATCATTTTAAAAGGCTAATTGATCATTAGAAAACCTGTTGCAATTTTGTTAGCACAGCTGAAAACTGTCGTGCTAATTAAGGAAGCAATAAAACTGGCTTTCTTTAGAGTAGTTGAGTATCTGGAGCATCAGCATTTGTGGGTTCGATAACAGGCTCAAAATGGCCAGAAACAAAGCACTTTCTTCTGAAACTCGTCAGTCTATTCTTGTTATGAGAAATGAATGCTATTCCATGCGAGAAATTGTCAAGACACTGAAGATCTCGAACAACGCTGTGTACTACTCCCTTCACAGAACAGAGCAAACTGTCTCTAACCAGAATAGAAAGAGGAGTGGGAGGCCCCGGTGCACAACTGCGCAAGAGGACAAGTACATTAGAGTGTCTAGTTTGAGAAACAGCAGCTTCATTAAATAGTACCCGCAAAACACATTTCATGGGAACGTTGCAAGGACGTTCTTTTTTCATCATTATACAGAGCATTAGGAAAGTATTCAGACGTCTTCCCTTTTTCCACATTTTGTTACGTTACAGCCTTATTCTAAAATGGATTCAATGAAATGTTTTCCTCATCAATCTCCAGCAACTGGGAGACTAGTCAGGATCGAGAGACCTGCAGAGAAGGATCTGCAGAGAAGAATMGGAGAAATGTTGTGTTAGCTAATCCAAGTTTATCAGTCTCAACGTCAACGGTGAAGAGGCGACTATGGGATGCTGGCCTTCTAGGCAGTGTTGCAAAGAAAAAGCCATATCTCAGACTCGCCAATAAAAATAAAAGATTACTAAAAGATGGGCAAAAGAACACAGACACTGGACAGCAGAACTCTGCCTAGGCCAGCATCCCGGAGTCACCAAATATGTTCAGACATGGAATTTTGGTTCGGGTACCAGATTTAGCCTATGCCTGGACTAACAACCCTTACTATGGATATGAAATAAACAGTCACCTCACCTGTAACCCCAACCCTCTCCAACAGGTGTGACCGGGGTTATGGTGGGGCCCACTGCGTGCCCTTGGCCCCCCTCCCCTCCATTCTGAGAGACGACTTCAACGAGAACCTGGCGGCGGAGCAGTGGCCTGAGGTGTACGGGGCTGAGAGGGGGACTCTCAGTGGGGAGCCCCTCAAATCTGGCACCGCACTAATCTTCAAAGGGGTATGGGTTCTATTGTTTAGTGTGACCTATACTGTACACACATTTATGTGAAAAAGACCTAGAGGGCAGATAGAGAAGACGCACGCATGCACACACACACTTGTGCACACACACAAACACAAAAACTCACACATTATCTGCCTAGCAGACTTAGTAAGTGTACTTTATCATTGATCATAAACAGAAATATCCTCTCAATGTCAACTGCGTTTATTTTCAGCAAACTTAACATGTGTAAATATTTGTATGAACATAACAAGATTCAACAACTGAGACATAAACTGAACAAGTTCCACAGACATGTGACAGACAGAAATTGAATAATGTGTCCCTGAGCAAAGGGGATTTCAAATTAACAGTCAGTATCTGGTGTGGCCACCAGCTGCATTAAGTACTACAGTGCATCTCCTCCTCATGGACTGCACCAGATTTGCCAATTCTTGCTGTGAGATGTTACCCAACTATTCCACCAAGGCACCTGCAATTTCCCGGACAATCCTGGAGGGAATGGCCCTAGCCCTCACCCTCCGATCCAACAGGTTCCAGACGTGCTCAATGGGCTTGAGATCCGGGCTCCTCGCTGGCCATGACAGAACACTGACATTCCTGTCTTGCAGGAAATCACTCACAGAACAAGCAGTATGGCTGGTGGCATTGTCATGCTGGAGGGTCATGTCAGGATAAGCCTGCAGGAAGGGTGGGATGAGGGAGGAGGATGTCTTCCCTGTAACGCACAGCGTTGAGATTGCCTGCAATGACAACAAGCTCAGTCCGATAATGCTGTGATACACCGCCTCAGACCATGACGGACCCTCCACCTCCAAATCAATCCCGCTCTAGAGTACAGGCCTCAGTGTAACGCTCATTCCTTCAACGATTAATGTGAATCCGACCATCACCCCTGGACAAAACCGCGACTCGTCAGTGAAGAGCACTTTTGCCCAGTCCTGTCTGATCCAGCGACGGCGGGTTTGTGCTCACAGGCGACGTTGTTGCTAGTGATGTCTGGTGAGGACCTGCCTTACAACAGACCTACAAGCCCTCCGTCCAGCCACTCTCAGCCTATTGCGGACAGTCTGAGCACTGATGGAGGGATTGTGCGTTCCTGGTGTAACTCGGGCAGTTGTTGTTGCCATCCTATACCTGTCCCGCATGTGTGATGTTCGTATGTACCGATCCTGTGCAGGTGTTGTTACACGTGGTCTGCCGCTGTGAGGACGATCAGCTGTCCGTCCTGTCTACTTGTAGCGCTGTCTTAGGCGTCTCACAGTACGGACATTGCAATTTATTGCCCTGGCCATATCTGCTGTCCTCCTGCCTCCTTGCAGCATGCCTAAGGCACGTTCACGCAGATGAGAAGGGACCCTGGGCATCTTTCTTTTGGTGTTTTTCAGAGTCAGTAGAAAGGCCTCTTTAGTGTCCTACATTTTCATAGCTGTGACCTTAAGGCCTACCGTCTGTAAGCTGTTAGTGTCTTAAAACTTCTTATGGCTGCAGTCCCGGTAACGGGACCGATATGACAACAGTCAGTCCAAGTGCAGGGCGCCAAATTCAAAAAACAGAAATCTCATAATTAAAATTCATCAGACATTCATGTGTCTTATATCATTTTAAAGGTAATCTTGGTGTTAATCCCACCAAAGTGTCCAATTTCAAATCGGCTTTTCAGCGAAAGCACTACAAACGATTATGTTAGGTCACCACAAAACGACAATAATTACAGCCATTTTTCCCAGCTAAAGATAGCTTCACAAAAACCAGAATAGAGATAAAATGAATCACTAACCTTCGATTATTTTCATCAGATGACACTCATAGGACTTCATGTTACACAATACATGCATGTTTTGTTTGATTAAATTCATATTTATATAAAAAAATCTGAGTTTACATTGAGGCTACAAGATTCACTAAATGCAAAAACATCAAGTGACTTTGCATAGCCCATCGTTTCAACAGAAATACTCATCATAAATATAAATGATAATACAAGTTATACACATTGAATTATAGATATACCTCTCCTTAATGCAACCGCTATGTCAGATTTCAAAAAAGCTTTACGGAAAAAGAATTGCACGCTATAATCTGAGACAGTGCTCAAAAACAGCATACCACAGCTGCAAAGATGYCGTCACTATAAACAATAAAATACATGATAAATATTCCATTACCTTTGATGATCTAGATCAGAAAGCACACCAGGAATCCCAGGTCCACAATAAATGTTTGTTTTGTTTGAAAAAATCCGTTATTTATGTCCAAATACCTTCTTTTGTTAGCGCGTCTAGTTTACATATCCAAACGCTAATTCTGGTCAGCGTTATATCGGACAAAAACTTCAAAATGTGATATTACCGGTCGAAGAAACATTTCAAACTAAGTACTGAATCAATCATTAGGATGTTTTTAACATATAGCTTCAATAAAGTTCCAACCGGAGTATTCGTTCTTGTCTGCGTGAGCAATGGAACGTCAGTGTCTTGCATGAAGAAAAGGCATGATCAGGAAATGGCTGCTTGATGAACACTTGACTGATTCTGCACTCATTCTCTCCCACAACATCATAGAAGTCTCATTGGAATTTCTATTGATGGTTGACATCTAGTGGAACCCCTAGGCAGTGCAACATCATTCATAACTCAATTGGATTTCTTAAGGGACTCTGGTGAATACAGACAAGCTCAGATTTCTGACTTCCTGTTTTGATTTCAACTCAGGATTTTGCCTGCCAATATGAGTTCTGTTAATCTCACAGACATAATTCAAACAGTTTTAGAAACTTTAGAGTGTTTTCTATCCAATACTAATAATAATATACAAATATTAGCAACTATGACTGAGGAGCAGGCCGTTTGATATGGGCACCTTTCATCCAAGCTACTCAATACTGCCCCTTCAGCCATAAGAAGCTAATGACCGTTCCACAGGTGCATGATCATTAACTGTTTATGGTTCATTGAACAATCATGGGAAACAGTGTTTAAACCCTTTACAATGACGGTCTGTGAAGTTATTTGGATTTTTACGAATTATCTTTGAAAGACAAGGTCCTGAAAAAGGGAAGTTTCTTTTTTTGCTGAGTTTATGATGTTGATTTCTGTTTCCGTTTTGCTTGATTTGTAGGAAGGTCTGCGTATGTTGGTGTCAAGGGACATGGACTGCACCAGCACTCTCTACATCCAGTTCTCCTTCAAGTTCATCACTAAGGGTAGGTCTAATTTTCACATACAGTACATTCTGGTTATATCTGCTTACAGTTCTCCTACCACTTATGTCTGCAAAACTACTTATAATCTTTACTTTGTGTCAGTGTTTTGTAGATATGTTATACTGTTAACTATGTGTGGGTTGCGTTAACTCTGTGTTCTGTTCCCAGGTGTCCCAGAGCGCCCCCACTCGGTGCTACTACAGTACACTGTGAACGGGGGGATCAGTTGGCTGTTGTTAGATGAGTTTTACTTCCCTACTTCCACCGATACGCTGTTCATCCACCTTCCTCTGCCCACCAGTGCCCAGACCAACGCTACCCGCTTCAGGCTCTGGCAGCCCTACAACAGCGGTGAGTAGTGAACACACACAGTGAGTCTGTGGTCCGTTTATCTACATAAGAAGTGTGTGCTTGTACACTCCACTTCATGGATTTTAAAGGAATGGACTGGTGTAAGGAAACGGTGGAAACTTCATCCAATCCAATGCTTTTAATGCAATGAGAGTGTACATTTTTGGGTGAAGAGTAGCGAATCGAATCACAACCAAAGACAAAGTGCAAATACACTCATACTTACAGTATACACACATCTCAAAATAATGACATACTGTATGAAGACACGTTGTATGTCTGACTGGCTATATGTGTTCTGTCTTATAGGTAAAAAAGAGGAGGTGTGGGTGATTGATGACCTGATCATCGATGGCAGCTCGCTCAACAACCCTCCTGTAGTCTCTGACAGCTTCGAGGGCGGACCCCAGGATTACAACTGGCTCTTCTACCCAGGAGGCAACACTGGACTCTACTGCCCCTACCAGAAGAGTGGCCTGTGAGTAGACCTACTGGTTGTACAACCCTTTAGTGCACTGTGAACACACTGAACCTTGTACCTACAACCCTTCATCTCTGTGTGCCTCTAAAATGTAAATTCAACATATGTGCGTCAATGCCACTTTAATTCAGTAAATTCAAGAAGTTAACTACCAATTTAGTTTACATATTCATAAAGGCCCAGTGCAGTCAAAACATGTGATTTTCCTATGTTTTATATATATTTCCACACTATGAGGTTGGAATAATACTTAGAAATTGTGAAAATTATGATAATGCCCTTTTAGTATAAGATCTGCTTGAAAAGACAGACTGAAATTTGAGACTGTTTTGGTGGGATGGAGTTTTGGCCTGYCTGGTCACCAGGCAGTAAATCAGAAAGAGAGTTCCAAACCTCTCTGCCAATAACAGCTAATTTTCAGTTTTCTCCTCCCCACTCGGATGACTCCCAGACAGTACAAGCAACATTCTTACTTCAGAAATTGCTCTTTGCTAAGAAGCTATTTTTGTTAATTTTTGTCCATTTTAATTGAAATCAATCGCGGAAAGTTACTTAATTGTTACCCAATATGTTTTTGATATTGAGATTTTTTTTAAACTGCTGCATTGTCTCCTTTTAACGTAACATGTCTGTTTAATTCCTGAATTTGATTCAATTGAGTTGGACTTGACCCCAACCCTACTGTAAAGGACTGTAGATTACAGACTTTGTCTAATGCATGTGCGTGTACAGGGAGGACGATGAGTCTGCCATGGTGTTTGTCTCCAGCGAGTTGGGAGAACATTCCATTACCACCAGAGACATTGATGTCAATGAAAACACCATCATACAGTTTGAGGTATGAAGAGAAGAGAGAGAACAGACTGATTGGTTGGGAAACAGAGCGGGAAAGAAAATGAGGGAAGTATAAGAGGAAAGGAATGAGGAAAGAGGGAAGCGGAACAGAGACAGAGAAATTGAGTTGGAAAGAGAAATACTGACGGAAAAGATAAGAGGATAAAGAATGAGAAAATGTATCCTAATTTAAAAGTGGAGGGCAGAGCAAAGGGTTTTCATAAAGATAATGACTGATTTATATGAATGATTCATATTCATAACAAGTTATTATAATTACGATTCTCTGTGATACAAATGAATGCGGGCTGTATAAGGATCATAATTATTTTATAATAATTCATCACAACATAATTATGTGAAATAGAAAACATGAACAGAAGTATATTGAATATGTGGTCTTGTGGTCTTGTTGATGTGGTCTAGTGGTCTTGTTGATGCAAACACACTAATACTAATAAGTAAGTAGTATATCAAATAACTACAGTGATCTTGCTGAAGCAAGAACATTAATGAATATAATACTGCATAATGTTCATAATTATACTAGTAATATTTTATAATATAACAACTAAGAATTAGATTGATATTATGTTTATAATTTAAACATTTGTCCTGTTTATTTTTCCTGTGTTGTGTTTCAGATGTGGTCTTTATAATGATAATGACAATAACATAGCAGTAATAATGTATTKATTCGTTCTCAGATCAACGTGGGCTGCACGGCAGATTCTTCCTCCTCTAACCCAGTGAGACTGGAGTTCTCCAGGGACTTTGGGGCTACATGGCATCTCCTGGTGCCCCTGTGTTCGGGGGGCCCTCAGCCCTCATCCCTATGCTCCACAGAGCTGCACCCCGCCAGCGTCTACTACCCCGGGACAACACAGGGCTGGAGGAGGGAGGTCATCCACTTCGGCAAGCTCAGACTCTGCGGGTGAGAGACTACAGGACATAGAAGAGAGCCTAACTAATATGAAAACCATCCCATTGAAACTTCTCAAATGGCCAGGTAACATATATATATATATATGTATAGGAATGGGCCAAAATTCACCCAACTTATTGTGAGAAGCTTGCGGAAAGCTACCCAAAACGTTTGACCCAAGGTCAACAATTTCAAGGCAATGCTACCAAATACTAATTGAATACTAAAGGCCGCTCAGCAAGGAAGAAGCCACTGCTCCAAAACCGCCATAAAAAAGCCAGACTACGGTTTGCAACTGCACATGGGGACAAAGATCGTACTTTTTGGAGAAATGTCCTCTGGTCTGATGAAACAAAAATAGAATTGTTTGGCCATAATGACCATCCTTATGTTTGGAGAAAAAAGGGGGGGGGCTTGCAAGCCGAAGAACACCATCCCAAGCACGGGGGTGGCAGCATCATGTTGTGGGGGTGCTTTGCTACAGGAGAGACTGGTCAACTTCACAAAATAGATGGCATCATAAGGCAGGAAAATTATGAAGCAACATCTGAAGACATCAGTCAGGAAGTTAAAGCTTGGTCGAAATTAGTCCGGGTAACCATGTTTACCTGTTCAGGAGTCTTATGGCTTGGGGGTAAAAACTGTTGAGAAGCCTTTTTGTCCTATACTTGGCACTCCGGTACCGCTTGCCATGCGGTAGTAGAGAGAACAGTCTATGACTGGGGTGGCTGGGGTCTTTGACAATTTTTAGGGCCTTCCTCTGACACTGCCTGGTGTAGAAGTCCTGGATGGCAGGCAGCTTTGCCTCAGTGATGTACTGGGCCGTACGCACTACCCTCTGAAGTGCCTTGCGATCGGAGGCTGAGCAATTTCCGTACCATGCAGTGATGCAGCCGGTCAGGATGCGCTCGATGTTGCAGCTGTAGAAACTTTTGAGGATCTCAGGACCCATGCCAAATCTTTTTAGTTTCCTCAGGGGGAATAGGCTTGTCGTGCCCTCTTCACGACTGTCTTGGACCATTCTAGTTTGTTGTTGATGTGGACACCAAGGAACTTGAAGCTCTCAACCGGCTCCACTACAGCCCCGTCGATGAGAATGGGAGCGTGCTCGTTCCTCCTTTTCCTGTAGTCTACAATCATCTACTTAGTCTTGGTTACGTTGAGGGATAGGTTGTTATTCTGGCACCACCTGGCCAGGTCTCTGACCTCCTCCCTATAGGCTGTCTCGTCGTTGTCGGTGATCAGGCCTACCACTGTTGTGTCATCTGCAAACTTAATGATGGTGTTGGAGTCGTGCCTGGCCATGCAGTCGTGGGTGAACAGGGAGTACAGGAGGGGACTGAGCACGCATCCCTGGGGAGCTCCAGTGTTGTGGATCAGCGTGGCAGATGTGTTGCTACCTTCCCTCACCACCTGGGGGCGGCCCGTCAAGAAGTCCAGGATCCAGTTGCAGAGGGAGGTGTTTAGTCCCAGTTTCAGTGTCTTTAGATATTTTTGTCAGATGTTACTATGGAATACTGAAGTATAATTACAAGCATTTCATAAGTGTCAAAGGCTTTTATTGACAATTACATGAAGTTGATGTAAAGAGTCATATTTCCAGTGTTGACCCTTCTTTTTCAAGACCTCTGCAATCCGCCCTGGCATGCTGTCAATTAACTTCTGGGCAACATCCTGACTGAGGGCAGCCCATTTTTGCATAATCAATGCTTGGAGTTTGTCAGAATTTGTGGGTTTTTGTTTGTCCACCAGCCTCTTGAGGATTGACCACAAGTTCTCAACGGGATTAAGGTCTGGGGAGTTTTCTGGCCATGGACCCAAAATATCGATGTTTTGTTCCCCGAGCCACTTAGTTATCACTTTTGCCTTATGGCAAGGTGCTCCATCATGCTGGAAAAGGTATTGTTTGTCACCAAACTGTTCCTGGATGGTTGGGAGAAGTTGCTCTCAGAGGATGTGTTGGTACCATTCTTTATTCATGGCTGTGTTCTTAGGCAAAATTGTGAGTGAGCCCACTCCCTTGGCTGAGAAGCAACCCCGCACATGAATGGTCTCAGGATGCTTTACTGTTTGCATGACACAGGACTGATGGTAGCGCTCACCTTGTCTTCTCCGGACAAGCTTTTTTTCCGGATGCCCCAAACAATCAGAAAGGGGATTCATCAGAGAAAATGACTTTTCCCCAGTCCTCAGCAGTCCAATCCCTGTACCTTTTGCAGAATATCAGTCTGTCCCTGATATTTTTCCTGGAGAGAAGTGGCTTCTTTTCTGCCCGTCTTGACACCAGATCATCCTCCAAAAGTCTTTCACTCACTGTGCGTGCAGATGCACTCACACCTGCCTGCTGCCATTCCTGAGCAAGCTCTGTACTGGTGGTGCCCCGATCCAGCAGCTGAATCAACTTTAGGAGACGGTCATGGCGCTTGCTGGACTTTCTTGGGCACCCTGAAGTGTTCTTCACAACAATTGAACCGCTCTCCTTGAAGTTCTTGATGATCCGATAAATGGTTGATTTAGGTGCAATCTTACTGGCAGTAATATCCTTGCCTGTGAAGCCCTTTTTGTGCAAAGCAATGATGGCGGCACGTGTTTCCTTGCAGGTAACCAAGGCTGACAGAGGAAGAACAATGATTCCAAGCACCACCCTCTTTCGAAGCTTCTGTTATTCGAACTCAATCAGCATGACAGAGTGATCTCCAGCCTTGTCCTCGTCAACACTCACACCTGTGTTAACGAGAGAATCACTGACATGATGTCAGCTGGTCCTTTTCTGACAGGCTAAAATGTAGGGGAAATGTTTTTTGGGGATTCAGTTCATTTGCATGGCAAAGAGGGACTTTGCAATTAATTGCAATTCATCTGATCACTCTTCTTAACATTCTGGAGTAGATGAAAATTGTCATCATACAAACTGAGGCAGCAGACTTTGTGAAAATGTATGTGTCATTCTGTGTGGTGGACCATTCTTGATACACACGGCAAAATGTTGAGCAGGAAAAACCCAGCAGCGTTGCAGTTCCTGACACTCTCAAACCGGTGAACCTGGCACCTACTACCATACCCTATTCAAGGGCACTTAAATATTTGGTCTTTCCCATTAAGTCTCTGATTGGCAAAGATACACAATCCATGTCTCAATTTGCTCAAGGCTTAAACATTTTTTTTACCTGTTTCCTCCCCTTCATCTACACTGATTGAAGTGGATTTAATTAGTGACATCAATAAGGGATCATAGCTTTCACCTGGTTAGTCTGTCATGGAAAGAGCAGGTGTTCCTAATGTTTTGTATACTCAGTGTATAGATCCCTTTCTCGCCATCTCTCTCTTCTTCTTCATCTTCTTTTTCTTCTCTCTCCTCTCAGATCCATCCGGTTCCGTTGGTACCAGGGCTTCTACTCCAGCGGTTCATCCCCCCCTACCTGGGCTTTGGACAGTGTGTACATTGGCCCCCAGTGCCAGGACATGTGTAACGGACACGGGTCATGTGTGAGGGGTACACACTGTGTGTGTGACTCGGGATACTCAGGACCAGACTGCTCCCAACCTGACACATCCAACCCTGACTTCCTCAAGGAAGACTTTGAAGGTAGGCAGTGGGTATAGAACTGGTAGATATTGTATGGTTTCGGATAATGGCTCCATTAACCCTGCCTGATCTTAACACTTAACACACAATTACCCTAACCTTGCTTGTTGAATACATTTCCTTGAATGTGCAAGAAAACGCAGATACCCGCAAAAACCCAAAAAACGGGCCAAGGCGGGAAGGGGGGAAAAAGTTTTTTATTTTTTTTTATTTGGTGCCAAAGTGTGTGTGTGTGTGTGTGTGTGTGTGTGTGTTGTGTTGTGTGTGTGTGGTGTGTGTGTGTGTGTGTGTGTGTGTGTGTGTGTGTGTGTGTGTGTGTGTGTGTGTGTGTGTGTGTGTTGTGTTGTGTGTGGTGTTTGTGGTGTGTGTGTGCACCACCCGTGTGGATGTGTGTGGTGTGTGTGTGTGTGTGTGTGTGTGTGAGAGACTAGTAGACAGTCACTGTATCTGTGATGTCCAAACACAGTGTTCAGATATTGAGAGTTTAGCCATCAATACTGATATTGATCAGATGATCTTTTGAGAACTGTATGAATGGATGTGATTAATACACTTGTGGTAGAAAGGGCGCCTAAGTGTGATGAAATTAGTTGTTGTGCGACCAGGAGTTTTATTTTGGCAGCAGATAATAATTGTTGTAATGATAAGGGTTCGCTGTACCATTGTTTCTGAGTGCCCTAGAGAAACAATCAAGCACAGATTCATTAGCGTCATGGTTACACCATTACTGCAGCAAAAACGGCTTGTTTTTAACTTCTTATGGCTGCAGAGGCAGTATTAAGTAGCTTGAATGAAAGGTGCCCAGAGGTGCCCATAGTAAACTGCCTGCTCCTCAGTCCCAGATGCTAATATATGCATAGTATTATTCGTATTGGATAGAAAACACTCTGACGTTTCTAAAACTGTTTGAATGATGTCTGTGAGTATAACATAACTCATATGGCAGGCAAAACCTGGGAAAAATCCAAACAGGACGTGGGAATTCTGAGGCTGGTCGATTTTCAACCAATACCCTATTGAATTCACAGTGAGATATGGATGAGTTTGTATTCACTTCCTACGGCTTCCACTAGATGTCAACAGTCTGTAGAACCTTGTCTGATGCCTCTACTGTAAAGTGGGGCAGAAGGAGACAGGAATTAGTCAGGTCTATTATGACCTGACCATGCTCTGACCATGCGCGTTCACATGAGGGAGCTATGTTCCATCGCACATCTGAAGTCAATGTAATTCTCCGGTTGGAACGTTATTCAAGATTTATGTTAAAAACATTCTAAAGATTGATTCAATACATCGTTTGACATGTTTCTACTGACTGTTACAGAACTTTTGGACATTTTGTCTGCTTTTAGTGAACGCGCTTTCTGACTTTGGATTTGTTTACCAAATACACTAACAAAAATAGCTATTTGGACATAAATGATGGACATTACCCAACAAAACGAACATTTCTTGTGGAAGTGGGAGTCCTGGGAGTGCATTCCGACGAAGATCAACAAAGTTAAGTGAAGATTTATAATGCTTTTTATGAGTTTTGTTCACTGCACAATTTGGCGGGTAACTGTATGGCTTGCTTTTGTGGCTGAACGCTGTTCTCAGATTATTGAATATTGTGCTTTTGCCGTAAAGCTTTTTTAAATCTGACGCAGCGGTTGCATTAAGAACAAGTGTATCTTTAATTCTATGTAAAACATGTATCTTTCATCAAAGTTTATGATGAGTATTTATGTTATTTGATGTGGCTCTCTGCAATTTCTCCGGATATTTTGGAGACATTTCTGAACATGGCGCCAATGTAAACTGAGGTTTTTGGATATAAATATTAACTTTATCGAACAAAACATATATGTATTGTGTAACATGAAGTCCTATGAGTGTCATCTGATGAAGATCATCAAAGGTTAGTGATTCATTTTATCTCTATTTCTGCTTTTTGTGACTCCTGTCTTTGGCTGGAAAATGACTGTGTCTGTGATTTTGCAGTGACCTAACATAATCGGTTGTGGTGCTTTCGCTGAAAAGCCTATTTGAAATCGGACACTTTGGTGGGATTAACAACAATATTTCCTTAAAAATGGTATAAGATACATGTATGTTTGAGGAATTTTAATTATGAGATTTCTGTTGTTTGAATTTGGCGCCCTGCACTTTCACTGGCTGTGGTCATATCATCCCGTTAACGGGATTGCAGCCGTAAGAAGTTTAACCCCACCAGGTCAAAAGATCTGACCCATATTACCTGCTCAACATTAGACCGCTGCACCACTCGAGAGCWWATTGATAATTACTGCATAGAATGTTGGCCAGTAAACGACTGGGACAATTACCATGGAAGAAAAGGTTGAGTCTTACTCYATGGATGGTACATTCTGCTTTCTGTCTAATCAATAAATTGAATTCTGTCTTGACTTTGGAAAGAGTAACAGCTACCTGGTCTGAAAAATGTGTTTGATGGGAACACTAACACAGTTAACATCGACTGACTTTGTATTGATCATCATTAATTAATTAATTTGATTTTCAAATCGATTACAGAATGTAGGATTTTGTAACAATGAACAGTTGAAATGCCATCTTTTGTCTCTTAGGAGATTCTGACATTTTAAGTTGGCAGTAGTAAGCGTGGTGGTAAGACAAGCTTATTATGTTGAATTTCTATGTTCTTGATTAAAGAAGACAGAGGTGTAAATAATGTATGAAATCGGAAGTGTACTCTTTTGCTTTAGGATTGTGTGCTCGCCAGGCCTCAGAGAGTATATCGTGGAAAGCTTTGGTTGCGTATGGATAGTAGTTGGTCTAATTCAATATTTTCCTGCATGCCCGTCTGTCCCAATAACAAGACGGAATTCAGTTATTTCTAACAATATGCTGTTCAGAGAATTGAAAAACCTGGGTTCATATGAATTTGGAGCATACACATTAAAAAAGGCCATTTTCTTTCCATTATGGAAACATTGAAGGATAGTGATTCTGCCTTTTTGGTCTTCACTTTTATCCAAGATGGTAATTTTGAGTTTCTTATGTATCATTATGATTACACCTTTAGTTTTATTTGGGGTTGATGAAAAAGCAACCTATTTGTGTATCCTTTTTGTGTTTCTTGGAAGATTGCTACAGTATATCAGTATGGTTTCTTGATAGGATATCAAGACAGCTGGACCATTTAATAGGAGAGTTTACGCTTTCAAATTCCAAGAGAGAATAGCTAGCATTGCCATAATTTTTAATTAAATAATGTACTATTAATGATGTAATTGTTATCTTTAGTTTTAATAGGCCCGTGGATGTGAAACCAAAAGCAGGACCCACAGGGAGTGATTCTGTTTTCTTTTTTAGGAGATTGATTTCCCCTTCTAGCTTAGTTCGCGCTTTTTGGAGTCAGCCCTCTGTCACATTGTCCACTGTCTCAAACTTTTACACTTTAGTTGAGGAGGAATCCACTTCAGAAGTGAGCAGTGTAAGCGGTTAATTTATCGGTTTTAATTGCAAGTCGAGGGCAAAGGTAATTTCCTCACAAACAATCTCTCAGATAGTATTGGCTAAATCATTCTATTGTTGGGTATTGAGAGCTGCCATGTTCCCACAGGTGAATGATGAATTTACAGAATATTCGAGCTACTGGAGTTGAAATAGACCTGCTATTGTTCCTTGTAAAACAGTGAATGTCTCACACCTTAATGTACTGCTATATGTTGACATTTACTTGAAAATAAGTCTGACAATTCATAGTTATTTTGCAGAAGAAAAAGCCACTAGAAAGCCACACGTTTTCAATGCATGCCACCTTTTAACTTTTAACTTGCTTTTATAATAAACTAATTAGTTAACAGTGTTATATATTAGTTTCTTGGGCACAACATGTGCTGTAAAAGTAGCTAGAATTCATAAATCCCATTATAGGCTGTTATCTCAATCAATTAAAAAATTATTCCTTTCTGGTGCTTCTAAATTTCATGTGATGCTCCTAACTTTTTAAAGTTGAGAGCACCAGTGCTACCAATGAAAAATGTTAATTTGTATGCCTGTGTGTGCGTTTGTGTGTGTTTGTCGTGCGTGCTTGTGTGCATGCCTGCTTGCCCTTGTGTGTGTGTGTGTACAGGAGGGGCGGTGGATGCTGACCGGTTTAGGCTGCTGAGTGGAGGGAAACCTAGCAGGAAATGTGGCATCATGTCCAGTGGGAACCACCTGTTCTTCAGCGAGGACGGCCTTCGCATGCTGGTCACCAACGACATGGACCTTTCCAACGCAAGGTACCGTGTGGTGTGTGTGTGTTTGAAGGTTGTTTACTGTTAACTTCTGAGGCCCTCTAGTGGTGAGTTGAGGTGTCATAATGTATTTAAACCTGGTCCTCACTTCTTAAGTGGAATGGTTCTCACATTGATAGTAAAATGTGTATGTGTGAGCTAAGTATAACCATTTGAATTCAGACGAAAAGAGAAAGAGGTGTATTTTCTCAAGACACACTTACACACACACACACACATACACACACACATTGATTTATGTACATATATTTATCAATGTGCATTATAATTATATATGCAGTTGAAGTCGGAAGTTTACATACACCTTAGCCAAGTACATTTAAACTCAGTTTTTCACAATTCCTGACAATTAATCCTAGTAAAAGATGCCCTGTCTTAGGTCAGTTACGATCACCACTTTATTTTAAGAAAATGAAATGTCAGAATAATAGTAGAGAGAATAATTTATTTCAGCTTTTATTTCTTTCATCACATTCCCAGTGGGTCAGAAGTTTACATACACTCAATTAGTATTTGGTATTATTGCCTTTAAATTGTTTAACTTGGGTCAAATGTTCCGGGTAGCCTTCCACAAGCATCCCACAATAAGTTGCGTGAATTTTGGCCCATTCCTCCTGACAGAGCTGGTGTAACTGAGTCAGGTTTGTAGGCCTCCTTGCTGGCACATGCTTTTTCAGTTCTGCCCACATGTTTTCTATGGGATTGAGGTCAGGGCTTTGTGATGGCCACTCCAATACCTTGACTTTGTTGTCCTTAAACCATTTTGCCACAACTTTGGAAGTATGCTTGGGGTCATTGTCCATTTGGAAGACCCATTTGCGAACAAGCTTTAACTTCCTGACTGATGTCTTGGGATGTTGCTTCAATATATCCACATAATTTTCCTGCCTCATGATGCCATCTATTTTGTGAAGTGCACCAGCCCCTCCTGCAGCAAAGCACCCCCACAACATGATGCTACCACCCCCGTGCTTCACGGTTGGGATGGTGTTCTTCGGGCTTGCAAGCCTCACCCTTATTCCTCCAAACGTAACGATGGTCATTATGGCCAAACAGTTCTAAATTTGTTTCATCAGACCAGAGAACATTTCTCCAAAAAGTATGATCTTTGTCCCCATGTGCAGTTGCAAAGCGTAGTCTGGCTTTTTAATGGCGGTTTTGGAGCAGTGGCCTCTTCCTTGCTGAGCGGCCTTTCAGGTTATGTCGATATAGGACTTGTTTTACTGTGGATATAGATACTTATATACCTGTTTCCTCCAGCATTTTCACAAGGTCCTTTGCTGTTGTTCTGGGATTGATTTGCACTTTTCGCACCAAAGTACGTTCATCTCTAGGAGACGTATGACGGCTGCGTGGTCCCATGGTGTTTATACTTGCGTACTATTMTTTGTACAGATGAGCGTGGTACCTTCAGGCGTTTGGAAATTGCTCCCAAGGATGAACTAGACGTGTGGAGGTCTACAATTTTTTTTCTGAGGTTTTGGCTGATTTCTTTTGATTTTCCCATGATATCAAGCAAAGAGGCACTGAAGGTAGGCCTTGAAATACATCCACAGGTACACCTCCAATTGGTTCAAATGATGTCAATTAGCCTATCAGAAGCTTCTAAAGCCATGACATAATTTTCTGGAATTTTCCAAGCTGTTTAAAGGCACAGTCAACTTAATGTCTGTAAACTTCTGACCCACTGGAATTGTGATACTTTGAAATATAAGTGAAATAATCTGTCTGTAACTATTGTTGGAAAAATTACTTGTGTCATGCAGAAAGTAGATGTCCTAACAGACTTGCCAAAACTATAGTTCGTTAACAAGAACTTTGTGGAGTGGTTGAAAACAAGTTTTAATGACTCCAAAGTGTATGTATGTATGTATGTATGTATGTATGTATGTATGTATGTATGTATGTATGTATGTATGTATGTATGTAAACTTCCGACTTCAACTGTATATATTTTGTAGATTTATTCAGTTCTTCCTGCGTCTGGGCTGTGGTAAGGCCTCCCCAGACCCCCGCTCCCAGCCTGTCCTGCTCCAGTTCTCTGTAGACGGGGCTCTGACCTGGGGCCTGCTGCAGGACTTCTTCTTCTCCAACAGGTTAGCATAACTCTCACTGTACATCATATCAGGATAAGGTAAGACCCAGATGCAGACCGTGTCGAGAAAAAGAGAGGCTGGGAAAAGACAGGAGCTGACAGGACAAACGCTGTTAAGCTTGACAAACAAGACCAACAGACAAACAGAAAACACAGGTATAACTACACAGGGGACAATGGGGATAATGGGGAAGATGGGCGATACCTGGAGGGGGGTGGAGATAATCACAAAGACAGGTGAAACAGATAAGGACGTGACACATCACTGTCCTGTAAATGTTGTTTTGTGTTATACTGACATGCTTAATGACGCAAAAATGATTTACTAATGCATACAATAAATCATTACCTTCATCATAATCATCATCAACTTCCTCTTCTTCAACAGCAGTAACCAGGCTCGCCTTGTGGCCCTGGAGATCCCTCTGCGTGCCCGTACCTCCTCCACGCGCCTACGCTGGTGGCAGCCCTCTGAGAATGGACACTTCTATAGTCCATGGGTTATTGACCAGGTGAAACACCTTACCTACATCTATCTATCACTCCAGTGCTAATTTGCTAAATTGTAATTACTTCGCTACTATGGCCTATTTATTGCCTTACCTCATGCCATTTGCACACACTGTATATACACTGTCTTTTTTTTCTATTGTGTTATTGAATGTACGCTTGTTTATTCCATGTGTAACTCTGTGTTGTTGTTTGTGTCGCACTGCTTTGCTTTATCTTGGCCAGGTCGCAGTTGTAAATGAGAACTTTTTCTCAACCTGGTTAAATAAAGGTGAAAAAAAAAATATATATATATATATATATAAAAAAATAAAAATATATGTTCATCCACTTATTCATCCATCCTTCAATCTGTCCATCTTTATCAAATACAGTATCACGCATATGACACAAACCTATGTCTCTCTACTCTGCCAGGTGGTGGTGGGTGGCAGTGCCAGTGGCTGGGGTCCTTTAGAAGACGACTTCTCCTCTATGGACGGGCGTTCCTGGCTGCTCCACCCCGGGGGTACCCGCATGCCCGTGTGTGGTTCTGACGGGGCAGCCTTCGCTTTCATAGAGAAGTCCAACACGCGCTACGCTGTCACCACAGACATCAGCCTGGGACAGGATGCTTTCATACAGTTTGATTTCTCAGCTTCATGCTCTGTCACAAACTCCTGCTACGGTGAGCCACAAAATATATATATTTGACAGGTTGTCAATGTAAGTCAGAATATGTTACATTTATTTTGTCAAGGTAGTCAGAGAATAGTTTTATAAGAAAAGTAGGTAAAAATGTGAGCATTCAGGATTGTTGTTGATTGCTGTTTTCGCTTTTATTAATGTTCCCTGGCTATGCTGTCTAGGTAAGTGAGGTCGGGCACTGATGTTGGGTGATTAGGCCTGGCTCGAAGTCGTCTTTCCAATTCATCCCAAAGGTGTTCAATGGGGTTGAGGTCAGGGCTCTGTCTAGGCCAGTCAAGTTTTTACATACCGAAAGCACCACAAACGATTGTTAGGTCAGCGCCAAGTCACAGAAAAACACAGCCATTTTTCCAGCCAAAAAGAGGAGTCACAAAAAGCAGAAATAGAGATAAAATGAGTCACTAACCTTTGATGATCTTCATCAGATGACACTCATAGGACTTCATGTTACACAATACATGTATGTTTTGTTATACATTGGCGCGTTATGTTCAGTAGTTCCAAAAACATCTGGTGATTTTGCAGAGCCACATCAATGTYCAGAAATACTCATCATAAATGATGAAAATACAAGTGTTATACATGGAACTTTAGATAAACTTCTCCTTAATGCAACCGCTGATTCAGATTTAATAAAAGCTTTACCGAAAAAGTACACCATGCAATAATCTGAGTACAACGCTCAGAGACCAAAACAAGCCAAACAGATATCCMCCATGTTGTGTAGTCAACAGAATTCAGAAATAGCATTATAAATATTCACTTACCTTTGATGATCTTCATCAGAATGCACTCCCAGCAATCCCAGATCCACAATACATGTTTGATTTGTTCGATAAAGATCATCATTTATTTCCAAATACCTCCTTTTTGTTTGCGCCTTGAGATCACAAATCCAAATTCATGACGCGCGAGCAGATGAAAAGTCAAAAYGTTCATCAATTATCAATGTCTACACTGTATTTCTGATCAATTTGATGTTATTTAAATGGACAAGAAATTAGCTTTTCTTTCAAAAACAAGGACATTTCTAAGTGACCCCAAACTTTTAAACGGTAGTGTGTATATATATATATATAGTATACCTTTACCAGACCTCTTATGTTTTACCAAACTGTTGGAGCTAGGAACATTAGCTGTTACCTATGCCCATGGTAACTTCGTCAAAAGTATTCAGACCCCTTGACMTTTTCCATGTTTTGTTATGTTACAACCTTATTCTGAAATGGATTAAATTGTTCCCCCCCCGATCAATCTACACATAATACCCCATAAAGACAAAGTAAAAACAGGTTTTAAAATGTTTGGGGAATTGTAAAAAATTATTTAAAAAATAAGAAATCACATTTACAAAACTATTCAGACCTATACTATACTTTGTTGAAGCACCTTTGGCATCGATTACAGCCTCAAGTCTTCTTGGGTGTGACGCTACAAGCTTGGCACACKTGTATTTGTGGAGTTTATTTCCATTCTTCTCTGCAGATCCTCTCAAGCTCTGTCAGGTTGGATGGGGAGCTTTGCTACACAGCTATTTTCAGGTCTCTCCAGAAATGTTTGATAGGGTTCAAGACTGGGCTCTGGCTCGGCAACTCAAGACTTGTCCCAAAGCCACTCCTGCATTATCTTGGCTGTGTGCGTAGGTTCGCTGTCCTGTTGGAAGGTAAACCTTCCATTCTGAGGTCCTGAGTGCTCTGGAGAAGATTTTCATCTTCCAAGGATTTTTCATAAAAGGATCTCTCTGTACTTTGCTCGGTTCATCTTTCCCTCGATCCTGACTAATCTCCCAGTCCCTGCCACTGAAAAACATCCCTACAGCATGATGCTGCCACCACCACCATGCTTCACCGTAGGGATGGGTGCCAGGTTTCCTCCAGACGTGACGCTTGGCATTCAGGCCAAAGAGTTCAATGTTGGTTTAATCAGAGAATCTTGTTTCAAATGGTCCTTTAGGTGCCTTTTAGCAAACTCCAAGCGGGCTGTCATATTCCTTTTACTGAGGAGTGGTTTCTGTCTGGCCACTCTACCATAAAGGCCTGATTGATGGAGTGCTGCAAAGATAGTTGTCCTCCAGGAAAGTTCTCCCGTCTCCACAGAGGAACTCTGGAGCACTATCAGAGTCACCATCGCGTTCTTGGTCACGTCCCTGACCAAAACCCTTCACCCCGATTGCTCAGTTTGGCCGGGCAGTCAGCTCTAGGAAGAATTTTGGTGGTTCCAAACTCCTTCCATTTAAGAGTGATGGAGACCACTGTGTTCTTGTGGACCTTCAATGCTGCAGACATTTTTTGGTACCCTTCCCCAGATCTGTGCCTCGATACAATCCTGTCTCGGAGATTAACCGACAATTCCTTCCACCTCATGGCTTGGTTGTTGCTATGACATGCACTGTCAACTGTGGGACCTTATATAGACAGGTGTGTGCTTTTCCAAATGATCTCCAATCAATTTAATTTACCACAGGCGGACTCCAATCAAGTTGTAGAAACTCTTCAGGGATGATCAATGGAAACAGGATGCACCTGAGCTCAATTTTGAGTCTCATAGCGAAGGGTCTGAATACTTATGCAAACAAGATATCTGTTTAAATTTTTTTATACATTTTAAAACATTTCTAAAAACCTGTTTTCAGTTTGTCATTATGGGGTATTGTGTAGATTGATGAGGGTAAAAATGTTTTTAATACAAGTTTAGAATAAGGCTGCAAAATAACAAAATGTGGAAGAAGGGAATGAATATTTTCCGCTGCTCCTGTTTGGCACAGCGGACTAAGGCACTGCATCTCCGGGCTTGAGGCGTCACTACAGACACCCTGGTTCGAATACAGGCTGTATCACAACCGGCCGTGATTTGTAGTCCCATAGGGCGGAACACAATTTTTCCAGTGTCGTCCAGGTTTGGCCGGTGTAGACTGTCATTGTAAAGAAGAATTTGTTCTTAACTGACTTGCCTAGTTAAATAAAGGTTACACATGTGTATGCGACTAATAACATTAGATTTGATTTATGCGTCTTTCTGTACCCTTGTCCATCACAGCCATTGAGCTTGAGTATTCTCTGGACCTGGGTCTGCACTGGCAGCCTCTGGTGCGTGACTGTCTCCCCACCAGTCAAGACTGCTCCTCCTACACCCTACAGAGACTGCTGGTGGCAGACATATACAACAAGTGGGGCCGAGTCACTCTGCCCATTCCCACCTACGCCAGGTCAGTTACACGTTGTTTGACTGCCAAACCAAACCGAGGTTGTTATTCTTCAAAATCACTGTCTAAACATTTGAACAGCTTTAAATGTTGGTACGAGTTGTATTATGTCATTAAAATGTATCTGCAGGTCTCCAGCTACGCGGTTCCGTTGGTTCCAGCAGGCTCCATTTGACAAGCAGCAGACCTGGGCTCTGGACAACCTCTACATCGGAGACGGCTGCTCCGACATGTGCTCCGGACATGGACGCTGCCAGCAGAGCTCCTGTGTGTGAGTGACTGATATTTTAATAACACACCAGCATGAAAGAATAATCACAGACACGAATGTGGTGTTCCATTGCCATGTTGAAGTAGTAGTCCCGACATCCGTAACAACAATGTCACACACAGCAACCTGAGAGGCCATTCAAAAACCTCCTTACCCCTTTCTCTCACCTCTCGTCCCGCCATGTAGGTGTGACCAAGAGTGGGAAGGCGAGTACTGTGATGAGCCTGTGGCCCCCCTGCCCTCCCAGCTGAAGGACAGTTTCAGCCGGGCCCCCTCTCTTAGCCACTGGCACCTGGTAACCGGGGGAAAGCTCAGCACTGTGTGTGGGGCCGTGGCATCTGGGGCTGCACTGCACTTCAGCGGGGTCAGTGCCTATCAATCTATCAATCCATTGTGCCTGTAGACCACACTACCTACAGAGAGAGTTTTCATCTGTATTCTTCGTAGCTGTTTACATACCACCACAGATAGAGGCTAGCACTACAGTAAGACAGCATTGAATGAGCTGTATTCCGGCATAAGCAAACAAGAAAACGCTCACCCATAAGCGGAGCTCCTAGTTGCCGGGAACTTTAATGCAGGGAAACTTAAATCCGTTTTACCAAATTTCTATCAGCATGTTACATGTGCAACCAGAGGGGGAAAAAACTCTGGACCACCTTGACTCCACACATGGAGATGCATACAAAGCTCTCCCTCGCCCTCATTTTGGAAAATCTGACCATAATTCTATCCTCCTGATTCCTGCTTACAAGCAAAAATTAAAGCAGGAAGCATCAGTGACTAGATCAATAGAAAAGTGGTCAGATGAAGCAGATGCTAAGCTACAGGACTGTTTAGCTAGCACAGATTGGAATAATTTCAGGGATTCCTAGGATGGCATTGAGGAGTACACCACATTAGTCATTGGCTTAATCACTAACTGCATTGATGACGTCATCCCAACAGTGACTGTATGTACATACCCAAACCAGAAGCCATGGATTACAGGCAACATCCGCACTGACCTAAAGGCTAGAGCTGCCGCTTTCAAGGAGCGGGACTCGGACTCTAACCAGGAAGCTTATAAGAAATCCCGCTATGCCCTCCGATGAACCATCAAACAGGCAAAGCATCAATACAGGACTAAGATCGAATCGTACTACACCGGCTCTGATGCTCGTCGGATGTGGCAGGTCTTGCAAACCATTACAGACTACAAAGGGAAGCACAGCCGAGAGCTGCCCAGTGACACGAGCCTACCAGACGAGCTTAACTCGCTTCGAGGCAAATAACACTGAAACCAGCTGTTCTGGAAGACTGTGAGCGAGCATGCGCTGACCAACTGGCAAGTGTCTTCACTGACATTTTCAACCTCTCCCTGTCCGAGTCTGTAAAACCAACATGTTTTAAGCAGACCACCATAGTCCCTGTGCCCAAGAACACTAAGGTAACCTGCCTAAACAACTACCGACCCATAGCACTCACGTCTGTAGCCATGAAGTGCTTTGAAAGGCTGGTCATGGCTCCCATCAACACCATTATCCCAGAAACCCTAGATCCATTCCAAGTTGCATACCGCCCCAACAGATCCACAGATGATACAATCTCTATTGCACTCCACACTGCCCTTTCCCAGCTGGACAAAAGGAACACCTATGTGAGAATGCTATTCATTGACTACTGCCAAAGGAGGCAAAGGAGATGATTGTGGACTACAGGAAAAAGAGGACCGAGCACGACCCCAATCTCATCGACAGGGCAGCACTGGAGCAGGTTGAGAACTTCAAGTTCCTTGGTGTCCACATCAACAACAAACTAACATGGTCCAAGCACACCAAGACAGTCGTGAAGAGGGCACGACAAAACCTATTCCCCCTCAGGAGACTGAAAAGATTTTGCATGGGGCCTCAGATCCTCAAAAGGTTCTACAGCTGCACCATCGAGAACATCCTGACTGGTTGCATCACTGCCTGGTATGGCAACTGCTCGGCCTCTGACCGCAAGGCACTTCAGAGGGTAGCTTCCTGCCATCCAGGACCTCTATACCAGGCGGTCAGAGCAAGGCCCTACAAATTGTCAAAGACTCCAGCCACCCTAGTCATAGACTGTTCTCTCTGCTACTGCACGGCAAGCGGTACCGGAGTGCCAAGTCTAGGTCCAAGAGGCTTCTAAACAGCTTCTACCCCCAAGCCATATGACTCCTGAACACCTAATCAAATGGCTACCCAGATTATTTGCATTTCCCCCTCCTCTCTGTTGTTATCAGGGTTAGAATTTATTACAATTCAATTTGGGAAGTGAGCTGACACTACAATTTAATAACAGAAAATTCCTTATTGCAAATAAACTGCTATTTTTTTTTTTATAATTTGATTTTCTCTTTATCACCTCAATTAAAAATATTTAAATTGTCATTTTAATACATAAATTTAATTGAGCCCAAACCTGGTGTGTCTCTCTCTTCATCTAATATGTCTTTCTCTTTAACCTCCATGTTTTCTCTTGTATCTGTCTCTCTCTCCAACAGAGTTGTAGTCGTCAGCTGGTGACGGTGGATCTGAACCTGACCAACGCAGAGTTCATCCAGTTCTACTTTATGTATGGCTGCATGACCCCGCCGAGCAACCGTAACCAGTGTGTACTACTGGAGTTCAGTCTGAATGGTGGAATCAACTGGATCCTGTTGACAGAGATCTTTTACGACCTGTACAGAAAGCCTGGGTGGGCCTTTTTTATGAAAAATAGATACACGCACACTTTGTTGATTGCTCCCACGGTTTATGTTCTACCCAAAGGTCTTCGTCAGGCTTAACACACATGAAAAAATAGGAGTATTTATAGACTTACAAGTAATGAAGTACAGTAAAATAGGATATACAGTAACTGGGAATTGGCTTTAACCTGTCCACTTCTTTCACATCAGATGTTCCCAATCCTAACCTGTGTGTCATGTGTAGATTCGTCAATGTACTGCTGCCCCATGCGGCCCGTCAGGAGGGTGTGCGTGTGCGCTGGTGGCAACCGACCCACGAGGGGTCCGACCACAGTGACTGGGCACTGGATAACGTCCTAATCGCTGGTTCCGACCCGCGGGCACAGATCTCTGACACCTTCGGAGGGGTGGCGCTGCCTAACCACGAGAGAGCGCCCGCTGATGGTACCCCCACGGGCAGGATAGGCCTGTTGAATGAGGGAGAGGAGGAGAGCACCTCAGGTATATACACAGGGGATCTGGACGAGACCACAACATACACCACCACAGGTACATACACAACTACAGGTACATACACAGTTGGGGGAGGATCTTTCAGTCATACAGGCCCCAATTCTGACTTGACTGCCCATGTCTGATTGTTGAGTTGAGTTTGCGCATCTCATATTAGGTTTCATCCTAATAAGCAATGACCGCATCAAATACAACTGCTTTCAGAAGGAACATTTATTGAATCTAGGAATTTGAAAAAAACAAATAAGGTATTTGAAAAAAGGTATTTTGTTTGATGAGATGGATGCTTACTTTCTCTCTCCCTCTTCCTTTCTCTGACCCCTCTCCCCTGCTTCCCGCTCTCTCAGTGAGTGATCACTGGCTGTTCAGTGAGGACTGTGTGGTACAGAGATTCTGTAGTTCTCCAGACGGTGTGATGGTGTGTGGTAGTGACGACGGGAGAGAGGTCTACGCTGTCACACATGACATCATACCTGACAAAGACTGGGTCATGCAGTTCAAGGTAACAACAATTGTGTACAAAACAGTGGAAATGGTTGAGATGTGGTGACCCTGTCGAAAATCAATCCCTGTTCCTACCCCCAGTAGACCAGGGATGTTCAATTCCGAAACACTTCTTTTTGTTTCTACCTATTAGTTAATTTGCTCTCACTGGTATCCAGGTCTGAATTAGTTCCTGATTAGGAGAGGATGAAAGCCAGAAGTGTTTTGGCCTCCAGGACTGACATTGACACACCTGCTTCCCTAGACACTTCTGAGATTAACCGCTAGGTGTGTGTGTGTGGTGTGTGTGTGGTGTGTGTGGTGTGTGTGTGGTGTGTGTGTGTGGTGTGTGTGTTCTGTGTGTGTGTGTGGCTGTGTGTGTGTGTGTGTTGTGGTGGTGTGCTGTGCTTGTGTTGTTGGTTGTGATAAGTGTGGGTCTTTGGGGGCGTTGGATGGTGTTGTTGTGTTTTTGTGATCAAAAGTACAGGATATGTGTGTATGTACAAGTAATGTTTTTGCAAGTCCATGTGTCTCTACAGATTGTGGTGGGCTGCAGTGTGCCGGAGCGCCATGCCGAGCATCAGGTCCATGTCCAGTATTCTGTGGACTTCGGTGTCTCCTGGAGGTACCTGGTGCCCCAGTGTCTCCCTGCTGACCCCTGCTGTGGAGGACAGATCTCCCAGCCCAGTGTCTTCTTCCCTGCCCAGGGTTGGAAAAGGGCCGTCTACCCCCTAAAGGACAGCCTGGCAGACACGTGAGTGACAAGCCTGATCCATACYGTACKAACATGCACATACAGTACCAGTCAAAACTTTGGACACATCTACTCATTCCAGGATTTTTCTTTATTTGTACAATTTTCTACATTGTAGAATAATAGTGGAGACATCAAAACAATGGAATAACACATATGGAATCATGTAGTAAGCAAAAAAGTGTTAAACAAATCAACATATATTTTTGATTTTAGATTCTTCGAAGTAGCCACCCTTTGCCTTGATGACAGCTTTCCACACTCTTGGCATTCTCTCAACCAGCTTCACCTGGAATGCTTTTCCAACAGTCTTGAAGGAGTTCCCACATCTGCGGAGCACTTTTTGGCTGCATTTCCTTCACTCTGCGGTCCAACTAACCCCAAACCATCTCAACTGGGTTGAGGTCGGGTGATTATGGAGGCCAGGACATCTGATACAGCACTCCATCACTCTCCTTCTTGGTCAAATAGCCCTTACACAGCCTGGAGGTGTGTTGGGTAACTGTCCTGTTGAAAAACAAATGATAGTCACACTAAGCGCAAACCAGATGGGATGGCGTGTCACCTCCTCTGAACAGTGTTGAGATGTGTCTCTTACTTGAACTCTGTGAAGCATTTATTTGGGCTGCAATTTCTGACACTGGTAACTCTAATCAACTTATCCTCTGCAGCAGAGGTAACTCTGTGTCTTCCTTTCCTGTGGTGGTCCTCATGAGAGCCAGTTTCATTGTAGCACTTGATGGTTTTTGCAACTGCACATGAAGAAACTTTTTTAAAGATCTTGAAATTTTACGGATTGACTGACCGTGTTTTAAAGTAATGATGGACTGTCGTTTCTCTTTGCTTATTTGAGCTGTTCTTGCCATAACATGGACTTGTGCCAAATAYGGCTACCTTCTGTATACCACCCCTACCTTGTCACAACACAACTGATTGGCTCAAATGCATTAAGAAGGAAAGAAATTCCACAAATGAACTTTTAACAAGGTACACCTGTTAATTGAAATGCATTATAGGTGACTACCTCATGAAGCTGGTTAAGAGAATGCCAAGAGTGTGCAAAGCTGTCATCAAGGCAAAGGGTGGCTACTTTGAAGAATCTCAAATATAAAACATATTTTGATTTCMTTAACACTTTTMTGCTTACTACATGATTCCATATGTGTTATTTCATAGTTRTGATGTCTTCACTATTATTTTACAATGTWGAAAATAGTAAAAATWAAGAAAAACCCTTGAATGAGTAGATGTGTCCAAACTTTTGACTGGTAGTGCACGTAAGCAAGCATGCACACACAAACACACATATASTCAACCTGGCTGGCACACTCTCTCCTTGCTTCCTCCAATAATTTATTTTGGTCTCAAGTTACAGTCCGAATGTCCTTAAAAACAGCCTCGGGAAGATAATTTAAAAGTCTTGCCTCACTTAATTTTTATGACCATCCTGTGTGTATTGTGTGTATGGCGGTGCATTTTTTTGGTTCAGCACTCTGATATCCAGTGGGCTGTGGAGAACTTCTACATCGGTTCTTAACCTACATTATGTGTTATGTTCTGCAGGGCGGTGCGTTTCCGGTTCTACCAGCAGCACAGTGATACKCAGTGGGCWGTGGAGAACTTCTACATTGGGCCAGCGTGTGACAGCCATTGTGGGGGACATGGAGAGTGTCTGGACCAGCGATGTATCTGTGAACCAGGCTTCACCGGACCCAGCTGCTACGCCAGCACTGCACTCAAGGTATCAATCAGTTAATCAATCTTTATGTAGCACATTTCATACAATGACGTACAAAGTGTCCCTATCCAGCTTGAAGGACCATTTATTTTGTACACATAGCAAAAACAATGCAATTCAAAATGCGATTACGTTGCCCTCCCCCTAGGGATTCTGCACCATGGCAGATTATCTGCCTCGGAACGTATGTGTGTGTCAGGGGGTGTTGGGAAAAGGGCAGAAGACAAATGTCCATACTATGGACAATAAAGTATCTATTCTATTCTATTTCCCCAGACATCTCTGAAGGAGCGTTTTGACTGGGAGGGGCCGCCGGGCCCTCAGTGGCAGGTGTTGGAGGGGGGTCGCCCCTGCACTGATTGTGGGGTTCTGGTGGAGGGGACCGCTTTGTACTTTGCAGGAGCAGACGCCAGGCAGGCCATCACCGCTGACCTCGACCTCAGAGGAGCCAAGTTAGTACCTCTACTGATCAAAAGTCTGTCAACGACACAGGYTTTTGTTATAACATTCCCTTTCGGTTC
Organism: Salvelinus sp. IW2-2015; assembly: GCF_002910315.2. Lineage (NCBI taxonomy): Eukaryota > Metazoa > Chordata > Actinopteri > Salmoniformes > Salmonidae > Salvelinus > Salvelinus sp. IW2-2015. The sequence continues at coordinate 49,910,317 of NC_036866.1, forward strand.
CTACTACCACTCAAACTTTTCATAAGATATATCYTTTTTCCCATATGTTCGCTAAGATCACTATCGCTGGAAATGCTTCACACACACACACACTGTGTTTGAGTCCCGCCATCAGTGTTCCACTGTTAATGGCTGTATGAACTGTGGTTTATGATCAGGTTTGTAGAGTACTGGGCCAGGATAGGAAGTGAAGACAACATGACCATGTGCCATCGCCCTACCTGTCGCAAAGAGGGAGTGCTCCTGGACTACTCCAAAGACGGAGGTAAACTGTCATAAACTGTACGAAACAGTAGTAAACTGATAGAAAGTTTAGTTTGTAGTAGATGTAATCTTTAGTACACTGATGAAAAATAGAGGATTTTTCCCCCCCCTGAGATTTCATTCATACCCCCCCAGGTGTGTCCTGGACCCTGCTTCATGAGATGGACTATCTGAAGTACGTGTCTGTGAGGCGTGATTACATTGTTTTACCAGAGGGGGCGCTGTCTAACACCACACGGCTGCGGTGGTGGCAGCCCTTCTCTGTCTCCTCCGGTCTGGCATCACCCGGGCTGGAGCGTGCTCAGTGGGCTGTAGACAACATCCTGGTGGGAGGGTCTGACATCAACCCCTCCACCCTGCTCGACACCTTCGATGACGGTAAACACAGCATAGCATAACATAATATAGGATAACAAAACATAACATCAATTCCTCCACCCTGCTGGACATCTTTGATGATGGTAGATAGTTTGTGCTGAAACACCTCTGACATGGAATGGGAGGTYAAAGTGTAAAGATGAATCTGGGCTCTGTTTTGTCCTGTTGTTGATTGTGAAGGTGTCTTAAGCTTGCCATTTTACTCTCCTTATCTCTCTTGAATAATATTCTGAAATCTTCTGGATCCTCTCTCTCTCTCTCTCTCCCAGAGGGTGTGTCCCATGAGGAGAGCTGGAGCTTCTATCCCAACGCGGTGCGTACGGCTGGATTTTGTGGCAACCCATCCTTCCACCTCTACTGGCCCAACAAGAACCAGGACAAAACACACAACATCCTAGCCACCCGAGAGCTTATAGTACAGCCTGGATACATCCTACAGTTCAAGGTATCGTTCGAGCACTTATAGACTGGCTAAATTCTATAGTTCAAGGTGCTACCTCTTAGCATTTACAACATGGCTACATTTGGCAGTTTAAAATCATTATCATAATCTACAAACATAGAGGTCCAAGAATCGATCCCTGTGGAACCCCACAACTTACTTGTGGCTCTCTCTGTCTCGCTGTATGTAGATTGTGGTGGGCTGTGAGGCAGACAGCTGTGAAGACCACCATTCTGTCCTGCTGCAGTACAGGAAGGATGCCAGGTAGGAGAGATTTCTTCCTATGTGCTAACTTACAGTGCTGGGACAAATATATTGGCACCCTTKAATTTTCTTAAATAATTCCCTATTTCTTCTCAAATTTGTATAGGATTTGTATAGGACACCATGTTATTGGATTTTATTTTTGTACATTTAAGTTTACAATTTTAATTTAGAAAATGAAGACAAACGGCTTGGACATAATTATTGGCACCTCGGAGCTAGCACTTTTTTTGTGCAGAATCTGCTCTAATCCTTCCAGGTTGGAGGGGTGCTCTCCACCAACTGCTGTTTTCAGCTCTCGCCATAGGTTATGGGTGGGATTCAGACCTGGACTCTTCACTGGCCACTCCAGTTTCTTGAAACGTTCCAGGGTGCTTTTGATGAGTGTTTGGGGTTGTTGTTCTGAATGCAGACCCACAACCTTCAACAGAGCTACAGTTTTTCAAATAAAATCAAAAAAATTGAATAAAATTGTATTTGTAATATGCACCGAATACAACTGGTGTAGACTATACGGTGAAATGTATGCTTACGAGCCTTTCCTAACGATATATAGTTTAAAAATAAAATAGAAACACAAAACGAGTAAAATAAAATAAACAATAATGTAGCTATACACAGGGAGTACCAGCACCAGATCAATGTGCTGTAATCYCAGCCAAAGGTGCTTCAACAAAGTACTGAGTAAAAGGTCTGAATACTTATGTAAATGTACTATTTCAGTTGTTGTTTTTAATACATTTGCAAAAAAATCTAAAAACGTGTTTTTGCTGTAAGGTAACAAAATGTGGAAAAAGTCAAGGGGTCTGAATATTTTCCGTAATCACTGTATGTACATGAAGGCAGGGTAAATTGACTAGACATCAGGATAGATAATWATAAGAGTAAAATAAAGAACAGAGTAGCAGCAGCAAATGATGAGTGAAAAAGTGTGTGAGCGTGAACTTCTCAAACTCAACTGAACAAGCCTAAATCCTGGGAAAACATTTACGTGGACCAATTAAACAAAATTAGAGTTATTTGGCAATACAGATCAACGCTGTGTTTACTGACGACCAAATGAAGCATTCAATGAAAAGAATAGCCTCCCTACAATCGAAGATGGGGGAGGTTTTGTAATGCTGCGGGGTTGCTTTGCTGCTTCTGGTACTGGAGTCCTTGAACACGTGCAAGGCATCATAAAATCAGCAGATTATCAGGTGTTTTTGAGTCAATGTTCAACTCYGTGTCCAGAAACAGGGTCTCCATTGAACATTGTGGATCTTCCAGCAGGACAACGACCCCAAACCCACATCTAAAAGCACCCAGGAACGGTTCATAAAAAGATGCTGGACTCTTTTGGAGTGGCCAGATCTGATTCACATCCATAACCTATGGCGAGAGCTGGAGACAGCCCTTGGTGGAYGGCACCCCTCCAACATTTAAGGATTAGAGCAGTTTACAATACAATCCTCTTTCTTTCTTCCCTCTCTTCTCTCCAGGTCTGACTCATGGCAGCTGGTCCAGTCAGAGTGTCTTCCCTCCTCTGTGAACAACGTGGGCTGCTCTCCCTTCATGTTCCATGAATCTACCATCTACAGTCCTGTCAACAGCTCTACCTGGACCAGAGTCACTGTCCAGCTGCCTGACCACGTCTCCTCAGGGTAGGAKCGCTTTTGCAAATTAGCCTTTTGCCACTCACTAAGCTAGCAAGGTAACAAACTGGCTAATGACGTTTGTTGTGGGTAACTAAATGTGAGCATTCCATGCAGGAGCAGAACAGTTCTCCGAAAGAGAAGGGAAGCTTCTGAACCAGCATTTTATTTCTGTGTCTGAAGGGTGATCAAGGCTGTTATCAACGAGCTTCTATGAGGAACATTTGTGTCTGTAAAGGGTATCTCTCTCAGTTCCGCTCTTTCTTGTCACAGCTCTATAACTCTTTTTCTCTCTCACACTCTCACCCTTCTCCTGCAGTGCCACACAGTTCCGTTGGATCCAGAAGGAGGGCGTTGGCGAGCGTCACGGCTGGGGGGTGGACCACATGTARATTGGGGAGGCGTGCCCAGGGCTGTGTAGTGGTCATGGTTACTGTACTAGCGGAGTGGTCTGTATCTGTGACGAGGGACACCATGGTGSGTCTGACTGAGTACAACACAAACACTAATCGTAGGGGCCAGTACAATGTTCCCTTTAACTGACAGCTAGCATTCATATTGGTTAAACTTTKTTTTTTATGCATTCAAATGTTAGGAGTGTTCCTACTGTCTCTCATCTAAAATGTTGCGCAACARGGTTGGGGTCAATTCCATTTCAATTCAGTCAATTATCGAAGTAAACTGAAATTCAAAATTCAAAATCCTCATTGCTTTTCATATATATATATTCTTTAATGGACCCAAACTCTGCAGCACCACAATCTAAACAAACCACCCTTTCTTTCTCTCCTCCATCTCCCAGGTGATGACTGCTCCCTGTCTGGCAGTGACCTACCCAGCTCCATAAAGGATAACTTTGAGTCAGGCAGCATGTCAGAGGAGAGCTGGCAACTCATCCAGGGTGGCGGGGTGGGAAGTGGGTGTGGTCAGCTCTCTCCCCACGCSCACGGTGACTCGCTCTACTTCAACGGCTGTAAGATGAGGCAGGCTGTCACCAAGCCACTCGACCTGACACGAGCCAGGTAGGGCTGGTATGCTGTATACTGTACAGTAGCTGTAAAATCAGGCCAGACCAAGCCTCTGGACCTCGCATGAGACAAGTACTGAACAGGGGCGTCATGCACCCCAAAAYGGGGGCACAAAGTACGTGAGGATGGCTGMGCGGTGGAGAATTTAGTATTGTTCAAACACCTGAAGCAGCTTTTTCCTGCAATCTAGAGCCAAAATCATTATGCTTAATTCTATGTAAAAAATATGTATATTTTTCTGCATTTCTCTAAGCACACCTCTTGAACTGTCTGTATCCAACTGACTATTTTAATTTTTTTTAGTTATTGCTTGCTTTTCTAAAGTCTACCGACCTTGCCAGCAGGCACGCCATTTAATCTCTCTAGGGGGTGTGGGACACTACCGTCCCACCTGGCCAACATCCAGTGAAATTGCAGAGCGCCAAATTCAAAAACAGAAATACTCATAAAAAAAAATCCTAAAACATACAACTGTTATACATCGGTTTAAAGATTAACTTCGTGTTAATCCAACCACAGTGTCAGATTTCAAAAAGGCTTTACCGCGAAAGCATACCATGCGATTATCTGAGAACAGCGCCCAGCAGACAAATCATTACAGTTACCAGCCAAGTAGAGGAGTTACACAAGTCAGAAATAGTGATAAAAGTAATCACTTACCTTTAATGATCTTCATATGGTTGCACTCACAAGACTCCCATTTACTCCCATTCAATAAATGTTAATTTTGTTCGATAAAGTCRCTCTTTATATCCAAAAACCTCTGATTTGTTCGCGCGTTTTGTTCAGTAATCCACAGGCTCAAAYGCAGTCACAACAGACAGATGAAAAATCCGAAAAGTATCAGTAAAGTTCGTAGAAACATGCCAAATGATGTTTATAATCAATCCTCAGGTTGTTTTTAGCCATAAAAATCAATAACATTTCAAACGGACAATAGCTTTGTCAATATAAAAGGAAAACAAGAAAGGCGTGCTCTCATTTGTGCGCATGAAAAACCTCTGGGACACTGCAGTGTCCACTCATTCAAAGTGGTCTTACTCCCTAATTTTTCAGAATAAAAGCCTGAAACAATTTCTAAAGACTGTTGACATCTAGTGGAAGCCATAGGAAGTGCAATTTGAGTCCTAAATCAATGGCTACTATAATGGCATTCAATAGAAAACTACAAACATAAAAAAATCCCACTTCCTGGATGGATTTTTCTCAGGTTTTCGCCTGCAATATCAGTTCTGTTATACTACTCACAGACATTATTTTAACAGTTTTGGAAACTTTAGAGRGTTTTCTATCCAAATCTACCAATTATATGCATATCCTAGCTTCTGGGCCTGAGTAGCAGGCAGTTTACTTTGGGCACGTTCTTCATCCGGAGGTGAAAATAGTGCCCCCTACCCTAGTGACAAGCTAGCTACTCTTGATTGATAGCCTGAAATGTKTTCTTGGTAGATGGCTATGAGGTTGGGAGATTGGGAACGTATCTGGGCTAGCTAAAGCCAACTTCATAAAATTGCTGTGGCTAGTATTATTACAGATTTTAAAAAACGTATAGCACAAATCTYTGGCTCATCCTAGCCTAGCCTAGCATAGCCCAGCCTAGCTAATCCTAGCCAATGCCAATGAGAGGTCAATATACTGCAGGACTAAGATGGAAAACTTGGAGCCTAAATTTGGTAGGACAAAAATACCAAGGCAATCTTACAATTTCTTCTCTCTCGCTCTCCCCTCCTCCACCCACAGTAAGATCATGTTCGTCCTGCAGATAGGTAGTGTGTCCCAGACAGACAGTTGTAACACAGCCCTGGACCAGCCTGACACAGTGGACAGAGCTGTGCTGCTACAGTACACTGTCAATAATGGAGTTAGCTGGCACGTGATCGCCCAGCACCAGCCCAAAGACTTCATCAAGGCCCAGAGGGTTTCCTACAACATCCCACTGTGAGTGAACCTATACATACAGAGATGTTTTTCCTTCCAATAAAGGTTTATTTCATTTAGATGTAAATTGTCTAAGCACACATTAATACTGACACACAGCTCTTTCTCAGTTCATCCTTCTGTGGTTCCTTACGTCCTCGCCCCAATATATCCATGTGTTCTAGACACTTTTCATTGGAATGTTTCATGAATATTCCTGTGTCTAGTTTTCTGAGGGTTAGGACAAAATTCCATCAACGCCCCATCAAACATACAATTTCTAAATGTTCTAGACACGTTTCATGGGAACGTTGCAGTGTATCAGTTGTCAGGAAGTCACCTGATGGTCCCAAAGAAATATTCTCATTGCACATCACGCCTTGTTACCGTTGGCTCTGATTAATGAACCACTGATCCATTCACAGCTCTTTCTCTGTTGGCAAACACACAGTACTTATACAGTAATTATTAATCATCATGTCCTCACTTGTGATTTGAACTCACAACCTCTTGCTTCACTGCATTCCAATATTTCTACTACGCCACCATGTCTGTGTCAGTTATCAGTTAATCTGACTACTCTCTCATCATTGATTTGATTTACTKATTTCAGCAAGGACTTTCTGTATAGTGCTCTAATGTTGCTGAGGCATTTTACCCTGTTCTAATGTTACTCCTGAATCTCTATGATCCATAAAATAGTTTTTCTTCTGTGTACTTTTAACAAAGCACATTTTTTGTCCATTAAAATAACATCAAATTGATCAGAAATACAGTGTAGACATTGTTAATGTTGTAAATGACTTTTGTAGCTGGAAACAGCAGATTATTTATGGAATATCTTCATAGGCGTACGGAGGCCCATTATCAGCAACCATCACTCCTGTGTTCCAATGGCACGTTGTGTTAGCTAATCCAAGTTTATCATTTTAAAAGGCTAATTGATCATTAGAAAACCCTTTTGCAATTATGTTAACACAGCTGAAAACTGTTGTTCTGATTAAAGAAGCAATACAACTGTCCTTCTTTAGACTAGTTGAGTATCTGGAGCATCAGCATTTGTGGGTTAGATTATAGGCTAAAAATTGCCAGAAACAACAAACTTTTTTCTGAAACTTGTCAGTCTTTTCTTGTTCTGAGAAATGAAGGCTAATCCATCTGAGAAATTGCCAAGAAACTGAATATCTCGTACAACGCTGTGTACTAATCCATTCACAGAACAGTGCAAACTGGCTCTAACCAGAATAGAAAGAGGAGTGGGAGGCCCCGGTGCACAACTAAGCAAGAAGACAAGTACATTAGAGTGTCTAGTTTGATAAACAGACACCTCACAAATCTTCAACTGGCAGCTTCATTAAATAGTACCCGCAAAACACCAGTCTCAACGTCAACAGTGGGGAGGCGACTCCGAGATGCTGACCTTCTAGGCAGAGTTCCTCTGTCCAGTGTCTGTGTTCTTTTGCCCATCTTAATATTTTCTTATTATTGGCCAGTCTGAGATATGGCTTTTTCTTTGCAACTCTGCCTAGAAGGCTAGCATTCTGGAGTCGCCTCTTCACCGTTGACGTTGAGGCTGATAAACTTGGATTAGCTAACACAACATTTCTCCCATTCTTCTCTGCAGATCCTTCTCTGCAGGTCTCTCGATCCTGACTAGTCTCCCAGTCACTGAAGATTGATGAGGAAAAACATTTAATTGAATCCATTTTAGAATAAGGCTGTAATTGAACAAAATGTGGAAAAAGGGAAGGAGTCTGAATACTTTCCTAATGCCATGTATAATGATGAWTTTTTTTTACTGGACACAGGAATGTTCTTGCAAAGTTCCCATAAAACGTGTCTAGAACATTACTATTGAATATTCTGAGAACACGGTAACCACGTCCTGGGTATACTCTGTTTGACATTAAGGGAATGGTCTCTTGGAAACAGTTATTGCACGTCACTGGAACATTCCTATGAAAACGTTAGATATGACCTAATAACGCTTAAGGGAACGTTCACTAAAGTTGTGGGAACATTTGTTTTAAGCTAGGTAGAGAGGACATGAGTGATCAAGGAAATAATAATTGAGAAAGACCCACACCCATTCTTAATCTCTGACCTCTAACTTTCACAGAGAGGCGAGAGTTAAAGGGGTGGAGCTGCGGTGGTGGCAGCCGCGTCACGACGGTGTGGGACATGACCAGTGGGCGCTGGACCATGTGGAAGTAGTTCTGTGAGTATCTCCAACCATCCTAGTAACCCCTGATTCCTCATTCCCCAAACAATCCCCCAGGCTGTTCTCCAAACCGCCCCGTTTTTAGGCTCAATCTGCCAGTCTGTCGTGTTCCTAATGTTTTGTACACTCAGTGTAATTCATATGAAATGTTACGAATTGCAATTCAAACAAACGTTATACATTACAATTTGTACAATATGTTACGAATTTGCAAAATGTATGATATGTTATGAATTCCCATTTTTTGTGGCTAACGTTAGCTAGGTGGTTAGGTGGCTAACGCTAAGTCTAGGCGTTAAGGTTAGTGTTAAGGTTGGGAGTTAGGTTAAAATGTGAAGGTTAGGGTTAGAGGAAGGGTTAGCTAACATGCTAAGTAGTTGCAAAGTAGCTCAAATGTAGTAAGTAGTTGCTAATTAGCTAAAATTGTCCATGATGAGATTTGAACACGAAACCTTTGGGTTGCTGAACATTCGTGTTATATGGCTACCCATCCACCCTGACCAACCACCCTACGTTCTTTTTTGCCATAAGTAACCTTCTGTCTCACGTAACCATAACAAACGTAACACATTGAGTGTCGGAATTGCTTTTGCTATGTCTAGTCTATGAGACCAGGCTGCATAAGATGCTATTGATTGTCATTAAGTGGCCAATGCATTGCAAATGTTTCACATAAGTGACAGAATGTGTATGTATAGGCTTGATGTCCACCATGCTGTTCACTAAGTTGGTCCTGTCAGTGCTGGTATCGTCAGTTGGCAAACAACATATACCCAATATAGTACAAATATTCACTGTTTAGGTTTATATGATATCTGTCTTACGTCACGGCAAAGCACACACGTACAGTACATAATACATACAGTCCTTACATGAGCTGTCCCTGGTTTCGTTTGGCCTTGACCTGCACTCCTCCACTCCCACTCTCCCACTCCCATGGCTGGTTTTCAACATTCAACAACAGTGTCTGCTGAACAGAATAACTGTACGCGATCCTCACACTTCTCTCTTTTATTTCTGTCTCTCTGTTCCACCACCACCCCTCACACTCCTCTCCTCCTTTTCAATTGTTTCTTTCGTCATCCCGTGCCTCTCCTCCCTGGCCTCAATCACTAACATGTGTGACCATACTCCTCCTTTTCCTCCTCCTCTACCTCCTCCCTTTCCAACGCTTCTTCCTCTGCCTGCGCTTATGCTATTCTTCTACCTCATGTCTTATCATGGCTCCATCTCCTCCTTCCTCTTCCTTCCAATATCCCTTTTGTCCCTATTACTCCCGCTCTCGTTCTCTCTGGTGTATAATGGACGGATTGGTCCTCTCTTTCTCTTTCACTCCTCCATTTCCATCTGTTATTGTCTATCGCTCTCTCTTTCTCTCTACATCCTTGGTCTCTTTTGCTTCTCTCTTACTCCCCTATTCCTTCTCTTCTCTCTTGCTCTACCTCTCTCTGCCTTCTTCCTGCTCCCTCTTTCTTTCTCTCCCCCCCCCCCCCTCTCTCCCTCCTCCCTGGCCCCCTTCGCCTCCCCAGGCGGCCGGGGTTCCTGCACCCCCAGACCTTTCTGCGAGCCTGCAGCACCCCCCTCCACCCCCTCCTCCCCTCTCGCGCTCTAACCTCTGCTCTCTTCTGTATTCTGCTCCCTGTGGCATTGCTGTAGAGTCAGGTAAGTCTTCCGCCTCTCCCCTCCTGTGACACCCCCTCACCCTTCAGCTACACCCCTGACCCCCTTTTCTGTCAGCATCTCCTTCACCGGAATCCCCCCCACCCCATACTCCACAGAGGCACAGGACACCCACTATCATAACCCAGGTGCAGGCTCTTTTCAAGGCCCATCCATGACACAGACAGAGCTACAGTTCAGACAATACAGATAAATAATTTGAGGAAGCAGGTCTCTCAAAATGTAAAATATATAGCTTTTCTGAAGATCTCAATTGGTCTGCTTCATATTTATGTGTATTTGTGTGATATAATGCATCACTATGTCAATGTCTGTTGCGCTCTTGCAGCCATTGTGTTTTAAGTATGGGTTTTGTTTAATGTGGTTACATGTGTGCAGATCCTAGACACGTAGCACAGTCTGAGGATGACACTGTTCACACACAAGTTACACAGTTCAGGCACTGTAATATGAGTAACACACTTACCTCTTCATTCTAACCTGAACATCTAACATCATATTAATTAAACCCAACACACACTAGAATATAGAGCATAATGGCATAACTTCAGATCGTCAGACARCACTAAAGACCTAAAACTCATCAGCCCCAATCATCATCATCATCAGAGTAACATCCTCCATCCAAGTCCTTGCATGGCTTTTTAAATCCACCGTTGCAAAGCTCCCCCCCACCTCCATGGCTGCCGGTCCATGGACCACAACCTTCTCTGAGTTTGGAGCTCCCGCCATACTGTCCCTCGCTTTTGTTAATGAGAAAAAAAAGAGAAAAAACAGAAGCGGCAAGACAGACATCCCATTTTAGTTAGCAAAGCACCCCAACACACCCTCACCCCCATCCCCGTTTCTGCCACCCTCCGACCTTCAACCACACCCCTCCACCACACACCTCCCGACCCCCCCCAGCTTTGCAGAGGCCACTGGATGCACTCCAGGCTTACTGGCACCTCCCGCTGGACAGAAGATGCAATGACAGGCTAAGCAAGAAGCGCGATCTTCAATCACAGCTTCTTTTTGAGTCTAATTACCTTCTCTTTCAATGTATCTCCTCCCTCCCTCAATCCCCTGCACCTTTATTACTTTGATTTGTTTTTCCAAGTGATATCATGGCTGTTACTCTACGAACTCTGACCTCAAACACTCTCCTTCCTTAGATCCTTAGAACCGTGGTCAGAGTTAGAAAACCCCAGAACCCCGGCCACATCTGTAGCTAATGTCTGTGACCATGTCTGTAGCTCTCTAGCTAGTCTTGTGTCCTCTAGTTTTGTGTTGTTCAATGTCTTGTCCTGTTGACCTGTCTGCTTATGATACTGCCATTGAGAACATGTCAATACATACAATATTGTTCACCTATAAGATGATGTTCACATACACATTTCAGTAAGTAATGCACATCTTTAAAAAACTGTCCACCTTCCGCTAAATCGAATATCGTTTTTGAGTGTCAGAGGATATGTGTGAAACCCAACTGAAAATGTCAGCATGGATCTAGAAGTGTGTGAGCTTGCATATGAGAGTGTATGTGTGTACATGTAAGAGGGTGTCTGCATGAGTGAGTGTGTGGATACTGTTAATACCACTTCCTGGTCACTAATGGTCTCCCTCCGCTCTTCCTCTCTTCTTCCCACTCTCTCTCTCCTCTCTCTCACTGTCTTTGTCTCCTCACAGCACTCGTAAACAAAACTATATGATGAACTTTGCCAGACAGACCGGCCTACGCCACTACTACAGCCGGAAGAGGCGGGCACTGCTACAACATCGTGCCTAACCTCTGAGAAGAGGATCCATCCTACGACCTGCCAATCACACATATGACCTACCAACCAACCACATTCCTTTCTCCTGATGACATATCACCCTGTTGAGTCCCACCCACCAGCCAATGGATTCCAGTCAGCCTTGGACCACACTCCCTCCCTCTCCAACCTTCCAATCCCCACTCTGCCAGACATGGGCCCATCCCATCAGTGTACGCTGTAGCCAGTCAGAAGCCTTCCCCACCCCCATATGATGGGAAGTAAGGAGACGTGACGGAGCAACAAAGGCAACCATTTTGTTGACTTTTCATTAACTTTCGGGTTTCTAGTTGTTTTCTAATCGTTGCTCTACATGGTTATTATGATATGATGATTCCCTGTTCCAGTTGCGATACGATGATATCCCCTGGCTTTCCCCGTCACCCCATCCTACCCACCTCCTAGTCCTACTACTACCACACTGTGAAGTTATTCCGAGAAATCAGTAATGACCAGGTAGCATAGAGTTGGATAGAGGGCACACTGTCACAGAAGTGATAATGGAAAAGATAGGGAGTGAGCCCCTTTCCAACTCTATGCCAGGGAGCTGGGCTAGCTGGATGCTTCCAAGATCAACTGAGCCGCAGGGAGGAAAATTCCTCTGCTTCGCGCCAGTACCTGAGGAGGAGGATGATGATGATGGAGATGAGGATCATAACAGTGATAAGGATGCTAAAAAAAAAGTACTGTGTTCTTGCTGTTCTGTTCAGTGTGTCTGTGTTCTTTTCGTGATGGTTTGACTGTTGTGTTCCGTTCATTCGTTTTTTACTAATTCATATTGTGCTATTTTTGATTGGATTAGTTTTTTCTCGGTTCCGTCTCCTCAGAGGCAGACGGAAGAAAGGAAAGAAGGAAAGAACAAATCGCAAAAGTGGGGAACAAAAGACAGAAAATAGAAGACAAAAAAGAAAACAAATTTAAGACTGAACAATGATTTTTTTATTTTATTATTTTTATATATGTTGGTTCCCGAAAATACAGATATTTATGGTAAGCGGTTCTCCACGTAACCTATTTAAAGATACACTGTGCGTGAAATCTGTGTTATTTTCTAGTGTTAAGTTATTAGGCAGTCATCCAGCCTCTCTCAAGGCTATCGGGCTGCAACATCCCCCCCTCCGCCCCCCTCCTCTCCCTTCCCTCCCCCATTCTCTTGTGCTGTTACCCGCATCTCTCTCTTTCTCTCTGCTAAATTCTGCTCCCTGGAGATGAGGCTCCATCAGTGTTGTTTCTTGAAGTCTAATGTGTAATGTGGACCCTCTCCCAGCCCTATCTCTCAGTGTAACTCCAGTATAGCAGTCTCCTGTACATACAGTATATGTATATCCACTATGCGGAGACCCAGCAGCCTTATAAAAGGGAAATAAAGAACTGTCCAAACCTCAGATAGCTGCTTGGTACAGTGTGTGAGTGTGTTACTAGATTTATAAAACAACTTTTTACCCACATAACGTCAAAAGGAGACAAGAGGGAGAGGGAGAAACAGGATGGTCGATAAGAGCTGGGAACTCCTTGGGGCTGATAACAGATCAGTGACAAGGAAATAAGGATGCTTTGTCTAACTATTTGTACAGGTCCCAATACTCATCATAATAATATATGCYTTTAGCAGATGCTTTAATCCAAAGTGACTGAGTCATGCATGCAACAAAATCTGATGGGTGACCCAAGGAATCAAACCCACTATCCAGATGTTGCAGGTGCCATTTTTTACCAACTGAGCCATACAGGGCCCATTTCCTTAAAAGCTTCTTAAGGCTAAGTTCACCATTGGAACCTTTGTAGGAGCATTATTAAATCTCTGAGTTGTTTCCCAAAACCATCATTACCAAAGTTGAACTTGAAAACACTTGTTATTTATCAACTGACCAGTCATAGAACAGCTAAGTGTGTCGTTAGATGCATTTTTTTCCCTACCGAGTCACTTTATACACAGACGATCTCCGTTAAACATATAATCAATATGTTTATCTGTCTCACTGTGACCACCGTTAACTTCACAACGAGTTGACTACAAATACAAAGTTGCCAATGTCTTTGCTACATAGGCCTATATATTTCAATGATATTGGAATCAATTTCATGTACATTTAATAGATTTATTTAGCTATTTGGCTACTGTCAATACATTTCCTGATGTGTAGCCTAATGTGTGCAATGATGTGCCAAATCTTGGTTTAGTGAATTACTATAGGGTAAGCCTCAATATTTGCAGCCGCAGGTGATAATTTCTCTCGTCATCACTATCATGGAATAATTCTAACGTTAAGGTAAGATTTGAATGGAACACTGATCCGAGAGCAGAGCTGACTTTCTTTCAATTATATCAGTGTGAACACAGGCCTCAACGATACACAGCGAACGTTCTCTCTGCGTGGTGTTTTTGGGAAATGCATGTTACATCTTCGGCTGTTGCAGGAAAGATGCATTAGCCTAAATTCCATCGCTATCGGGACACCAGGCCCAGGTCAGTTTCTCACTGCAATGCACAGTTGTATGTAATTTGTCTTAATTTCTCAATGGAAACACTCAAGAGAAACACATTTTCCTTCGTGGTTGTGTCATTGAGCCCACGAGTGGATAACTCATGTCATTCCATGCCAAGATTTACAGATTCTGTAATTGACATCGGCCCTTTCAAGCCTTTCACGAGACAAACAGACCACTCTGCTCAGCATCCTGTTATGACTCAGAATGGTCTGCTGAATGTTAAAAGATAGTCAGCAAGCCCCCTGACGACCCACATAAGGGGGCCTGTTAGAACACTGCTGTGTTRTAACAGAGGAACACCCTGCTCTTCCCTTACTGTTCCTTGCATTTGGGATCCTGAGAGGCGCAGCGATGAAGAGGCGTCACTACAGTCCCTGGTTTGAGTCCAGGCTGTATCACATCCGGCCGTGATTGGGAGTCCCATAGGGCGGCGCACAATTGGCCCAGCGTCGTCTGGGTTTGGCCGGAGTAGGCCGTCATTGTAAATAAGAATTTGTTCTTAACTGACTTTCCTGGTTAAATAATAAATAAATAAATAAATACATTCAACTGGGCAGTCTCAATGGCATGGCCCGGGTGCTATACCCTGCTTTCTGTGAGTCTCCCTATAAATAATAGAATTTACTAACCAGCAGTGGTGGAAAAAGTACCTAATTGTACTTGAGTAAAAGTATGTGGACAACTGCTCATTGAACATCTCTTTCCAAAAATATGGGCATTAATATGGAGTTGGTCCCCACTTTGCTGCTTTCAACTAGATGTTGGAACATTGCTGCGGGGACTTTCTTCCTTTCAGCCACAAGAGCATTAGTGAGGTCGGGCACTGATGTTGGGCGATTAGGCCTGGCTTACAGGCGGCATTCCAATTCATCCCAAAGGTGTTTGATCAAATCAAAATCAAATCAAATGTATTGGTCACATACACAAATTTAGAAGATGTCATTGTGGGTGTCGCGAAATTGTTGTATTTTTACGCTCCAACAACGCAGTAGTATCTAACAATTCACAACAATACACAAATCTAAATGTAAAATAATGGAATTAAGAAATATATAAYTATTAGGACGAGCAATGTCAGAGTGGCATTGACTAAATACAGTACAATAGAATATAGTATATACATATGAGATGGGAAAAGCAGTTTGTAAACATTATTAAAGTGACTAGTGTTCCATTATTAAAGGGGCCAGTGATTCCATGTCTATGTACTATGTACTTACAGCCTGTAAGGTGCAGGGTTGAGTAGCCGGGTGGTAGCCGGCTAGTGATGGCTATTTAACAGTCTGATGGCCTTGAGATAGAAGCTGTTTTTCAGTCTCTCGGTCCCAGCTTTGATGCACCTGTACTGTCCTCGCCTTCTAGATTATAGTGGGGTGAACAGGCTGTTGCTAGGGTGGTTGATGTCCTTGACATTTTTGTCCTTCCTGTGAAATCAGGTGCTGAAGGTGTCCTGGACGGCAGGTAGTTTGGCCCCGGTGATGCGTTGGGCAGACCATACCACCCTCAGGAGAGCCCTGCGATTGCGGGCTGTGCGGTTGCCATACCAGGCAGTTATACAGCCTGACAGGATGCTCTCAATTGTGCATCTGTAAATGTTTCTGAGGGTTGAGGTCAGGGCTCTGTGCAGGACAGTAAAGTTCTTCCACACTGATCTAGACAAGACATTTCTGTATGGACCTCGCTTTGTGTACGGGGGAATTGTCATGCTGAAACAGGAAAGGGCCTTCTCCAAACTGTTGCCACGAAGTTGAAAGAACAGAATCYTCTAAAATGTCATTCTGTGCTGTAGCATTAAGATTTCCCTTCACTGGAATTAGGGGCCTAGCCTGAACCATGAAAAACAGCACCAGCCCATTATTTCTCCTTCACCAAACTTTACAGTTGTAACTATGCATTCGGGCAGGTAGCGTTCTCCTGGCATCTGCCAAACCCAGATTTGTCCGTCGGACTGCCAGAGTGCCCCAGTGTCTCCCTGCTGACCCCTGCTGTGGAGGACAGATCTCCCAGCCCAGTGTCTTCTTTCCTGCCCAGGGTTGGAAAAGGGCCGTCTACCCCCTAACGGACAGCCTGGCAGACACGTGAGTGACAAGCCTGATCCATACAGTACAAACATGCACATASAGTACCAGTCAAAACTTTGGACACACCTACTCATTCCAGGGTTTTTCTATATTTTTACTATTTTCTACATTGTAGAATAACAGTGAAGACATCAACACTATGAAATAACACCTACAGAATCATGTAATAACCCKAAAAAAGTGTTAAACAAATCAAATATATTTTACATGTCAGATTCTTCCAAGTAGCCACCCATTGCCTTGATGACAGCTTTGCACACTCTTGGCATTCTCTCAACCAGTTTCACCTGGATTGCTTTTTCAACAGTCTTGAAGGAGTTCCCACATCCGCTGAGCAATTTTTGGCTGCTTTTCCTTCACTCTGCGGTCCAACTCATCCCAAACAATCTCAATTGGGTTGAGGTCAGGTGATTGTGGAGGCCAGGTCATCTGATGCAGGAGGTGTGTTGGGTAACTGTCCTGTTGAAAAACAAATGATAGTCCCACTAAGCACAACCCAAATGGGATGGCATATGAATGCAGAATGCTGAGGGAGCCATGCTGGTTAAGTGTGCCTTGAATTCTAAATAAATCACAGACAGTGTCACCAGCAAAGCACCCCCACACCATCACACCTCCTCCTCCATGCTTTTTTTTGTGTGGGAACCACATATGCGGAGATCATCCGTTCACCTACTCTGCGTCTCACAAAGACACAGCGGTTGGAACCAAAAACCTCAAATTTGGACACATCAGACCAAAGGACAGATTTCTACTGGTCTAATGTCCATTGTTCGTATTTCTTGGCCCAAGCAAGTCTCTTCTTATTGGTGTGCTGTAGTAGTTTTTTTTCAGCAATTCGACCATGAAGGCCTGATTCACACAGTCTCCTCTGAACAGTTGATGTCAAGATGTGTCTGTTACTTGAACTCTGTGAAGCATTTATTTGGTTTGCAATATCTGAGGCTGGTACCTCTAATGAACTTATCCTCTGCAGCAGATGTAACTGGGTCTTCCTTTCCTGTGACAGCCAGTTTCATCATAGCTCTTGATGTTTTTTGCGGCTGCACTTGAAGAAACTTTCAAAGTTCTTGACATTTTCCAGATTGACTGACCATCATGTCTTAAAGTAATGATYGGCTGTCTTTCTCTTTGGTAATTTGAGCTGTCTTGCCATAATATGGCAGGGCTATATTCTGTATACCACCCCTACCTTGCCACAACACAATTGATTGGCTCAAACGCATTAAGAAGGAAAGATTTTCCACAAATTAACTTTTAACAAGGCACAACTTTTAATTGAAATGCATTTCAGGTGTCTACCTCATGAAGCTTGTTGAGAGATGTCCAAGAGTGCGCAAAGCTGTCATCAGGGCAAACGGTGGCTAATTTGAAGAATCTCAAATATAACATATCATTTTATTTGTTTCGCACTTTTTAGGTTACTACGACATTCCTTGTGTGTTATTTCTAAGCTGTGATGTCTTCACTCTTGTTATTTACATTTACATTTAAGTCATTTAGCAGACGCTCTTATCCAGAGCGAAGTTATACAATGTATAAAATATAAAAAATAAAGAAAAACCCTGGAATGAGTAGGTGTGTCCAAACGTTTGACTGGTACTGTATGAAAGACAGTACCACACAGGCCAATAGAATAGCCTACACATGGAAAAGGAACCTAAACGCACATACAGTACCAACCAATACTACCCAGTGCTGCCTAAGCTGRAGTCTTCTGGTTCGGAGTTGCACCTTTCTTCTTAGCAGCCACCGCCATGGCATCAGTCAACAAGTTTAAGTTCAACTTGACTGTAGCATGCGTTATATATCAATACCCCCGCCCCAGATCCAGATCTGAATGGCAGGAGTGTGCATAAGCTTTTGTTCCAGCCCATACCTGATTACAAATCATAGCCTATCGCAGTGATTTGGTACGTTGATTATTTAAGTCAGGTGTTAGAGCTGGGCTGGGACAAAACCCGACACACACTCCTGCTCTTCATCACTTCCTGCAATGGCTGAAACAMACCATAGCGGGAGAATAGTGTTCCAGGTTGAAACAGCTTACCTAGTTATGAAGACTCAGGCGCACCCATTGGTCCTGGAATTGAGGAGGTGCAAATAAGGTTTGCAATTTGGCATCAACAATATGACAGTAAATCTACCTCAAAAACAAACGTGTGAATACCAATTAATTTAAAACCCACCATAGCAGGTAGGACTAGATAAGGTTACATAACCTTGCCTACTAGCTATACTAATGATCTGCTGTCCAGAGGGTAACAGCAAACATATCAATGTTTTCCTGCATTAAAGCAAGCACACTGTTGACRCAAGAGAGGATGCTAATCAGTCAATCTCTGAAACCTCTCAAAAAGCCAGACTAAAATTATACAGCTAGCTAGAGAAGCTACAAGTCAAATAGTACTTGAAGTAGGCTACCCAACCTTCACCCACAGACACAAACATACACTATAAATAACGCCTAGCCCMAGCTTCACCATCTAAGTTAGCTAGCTAGTTAACTAGCAAGCTAGACTGTTTGTTTATAAAAGCCAAAGAAACCTAAACTTGTATTTTATTGATTTATTTGCATTTAAATGGCTAGACAAATAGACGGCTAATGTAGCCATCTTGCCAGGCTAAATTGGTTAACTAGCTAAACACGAGTTGGTTCGGCAGTCTTTGCCTCGATTCGGCAGTCTCATCCAGATCATCATGGCCCTAGTGAGACAGGCATTTGTAGTTCTGTATGATAGCCACATTAACAGRTAGTTAGTGTTTAATTTTTGGCGGGTAAATACAGGCGAATACCTTGTCTGAGAYAGATTTACACAGTTATCAAAACATCACGCCAGGGTAAGCCTACATGAAACACAGCACTTATTTGAAGTGTTTCTAAAATCCTCAATGGATAAAATGAATGGTGGAAAAACGATTGGAACCATTACCGTGTTTGACCGCTAGGTTTTATGGGTATTAGAACTCTGTGGTAGACTATAGGGAATTGCACAGTAGCCTGCAATTCCTCAGCAGCAGGAGCATGTGAGAGAATGGTGCTGAAGAGCGAAATCGGCTTTCAATCTATTTTTCGGGCCAGAAGCTGGCAATTACCGGGCTAATGCAAACCCTAGTGAGTGAATGAGAGAGAGCGAGAGAGAGAGAGAAAGAGAGTCACTGTCCTGTGCCTGTGTGTATGTGTGTCTCACTGAGCTGAGAGCAGAAAGGTGGAGGCAGTGATCTCATTTGAGAAAGAGTGTGGGTGTGTGTGTGGGTGTGTGTGTGTTGGTGTGTGTGTGTGTGTGTGTGTGTGTGTGTGTGTGTGGTGTGTGGTGGTTGTGTGCGCGCGTCTGGTCTGTGTGTGACTGTGTTGTGGTTCTTTGTGTGGTGCTGCTGCTGTCCCATAAGCAGGGCTGTTTCCAAGCTCCAGCTGGTGCCCTCAGATGACTCTCTGTCTCTCTTTAGGACTTTTCTAAAATGACAGTGACAGTGAGTGAGTGACAGATTTATTTAGGATCATCTTTGGACTAAATACTACGCTCCATGCTATAGGGTGTGGCCTGTGGGTTGTTGTCGTTTACACTTGCTAAGGCATCAACCAATGGGGATTCAAATAAAAAAGTATTTTCCTTGAATTAAGTGTAATTTGTTGATTTTGAAGAGGTAACTCAGCTGAATGTGAGCACTGAGAAGTGGTGAAATGACAACGACCACTTGAATAGATCCTGACAGCTGACTGTTGTACATTTAACCTGTTCCCAGATCAGGTTGTGCGGTGTAGCCATGCCATGCTAACATGCTACTACTGTACATTGGGGTCTGCAGCACACACACTGTGTGGTCAATTGTACCCGGTAGAGGGCATCAAAGCAGCATTATCTTTGTGAATTAAGTACTATTAGCTACAGATGTTTGCTGCAGCTCATGTTTTAAGTCCTACAGACAAGTATTTTGAGACTCAGGCAATGTGGTAGGGATGTACCTGTGTTAGTCGACCACATGGTGGCAGTGTTGGATAAATGTATTGCAATCACTAATTCTCTCCATCTGCCTTTCACTTTTCCCTACCCTGGCCTGTTGTGCTGCCCTTCTCTGACCATTCAGGTAAGTTACAATACATTTTTCCAGCTTGAGTGTTTGTACTATCCAACACATCTGGGGCCGGTTTCCGAAGCTTTTGAAGCTTGGTCCTGGACTAAAAAGCATGCTGATTTTGTGTCCAGGAAACGGGCCATTGATGTAAATGTACATGATTATTTTATTTTGGATTGACAGCTAAGCTTACCCTTCTAATGGTTGGGACTGGAAGCCTCTGTTATCTCTATCGATCACTTGTGCTGGGTGAATGACGGTCCTATTTATCAGCTGTCATCCCCCTCCAACTGTGTTAACAGTGCTGCCCTACTCTGTTATTGCTATTGATCTACGCAACGTCTATTTACGTCTGCGGTTTATACTGTTATAATACTGGAGGCTGAAGCTGTAAAAGGGGGGCTTATTAGGATGTACTGTGTTTTGAAGAGGCTGTCAAAACTATGGTTGTCATAGTACTCTCTAGGATGCTAAATCACTATTGCCCGACAGAAGAAACTAGCAAAAGTAGAATTCTCTACACACCATAGCAGTTTAAGGCATTACTAAAAAGAGCTGTTATTTATCCAAACCTATCAACAATTGTGTATTTGCTTTATACTTGACAGAGCAGAGAAAGCTTGTAGCACAACACCCCCAGTAGTGGCTATGACAGGGGAGACTGTCTTTCTAGCTCCTCTGTTTTTCATTGTGATTAGATGGAGAAAACAACATAAGTCAACTGTTTCAACATGTCATTGTGACAGATGCCTCAATAGGCTACCAAATGCAAAACCAGCAGCGTGTGCATGCGCAAGTCTGTGTGTGTCCTATGTGCCACAGGGATACAGCAAAAAGTAGGATGCTAGGAC
>NC_036867.1:0-6085 GCF_002910315.2 Salvelinus sp. IW2-2015
CATATCATGATAACCTTACATTAAATATCAAATTCCGTGAGCTTTATTTTGTCTACTAAGCAAAAGATGACTTACCTAACACAATTGGGCTTTCATTTACCGTTTTCAATGAATCACTCCCACAAGGAATTAACCGTATCATGCTCTTCATTCTGGACCACAAGATAAAGGTAAATATTGTAGCTATTACACTCATCTAAATATAGGCTACCTCTCCCAATGTGACAAGTCCATGCATATTAGCAGCAAATCTCTATATTTAGGAAGATAGGGGAGCAATGCCACTATAACGCCCCCCCCCCCCAAGCTATGGTGTCAACTAATATATGATACTGTACGGTCCATTTCTCATTCTGGAAGTATTAAATGGATTTAGTGATTGTAACACAGGAGAGGGGTACAGGGAACAGTATTTACCCTGACCTCATCACACACACAGAGGATTAATCCTGAACACACGTAGCCCCATAACAACCGCCCCTGGCGCCATCCCTCTCCTTTAATTTTACCCTCTTAACCCTTACCCATGGCCCTTACCCTTTACCCATGGCCCTTACCCCTTACCCATGGCCCTTACCCTCTACCATGGCTACCCTTACCCTGGCCTTACCCTACCATGGCCCTTTACCCCTTACCCATGGCCCTTAACCCCTTACCCATGGCCCTTACCATGGCCCTTACCCTTACCCATGGCCCTTACCCCTTACCCCTTACCATGGCCCTTACCCCTTACCATGGCCCTTACCCATGGCCTTACCCTTACCCATGGCCCTTACCCCTTACCCATGGCCCTCTTACCCCTTTAACCCTTCCCATGGCCCTTACCCTTACCCATGCCCTTACCCTTACCCATGGCCCTTACCCTACCACTTACCCTGCCCTTACCCTTACCCTTACCCATTACCCCTTACCCTTACCCCTTACCCATTGGCCCTTACCCCTTTAACCCATGGCCTTACCCCTTACCCATGGCCCCACGGCCGCTTTACCCCACGCGCTTACCCATGGCCCTTACCCAGTCCCTTACCCATGGCCCTTACCCCTTACCCCTTACCCATGGCCCTTACCCCTTACCCATGGCCCTTACCCCTTACCCATGGCCCACGGCGCTTACCCACGGCGCTTACCCATGGCCCTTACCCCATGGCCCTTACCCCATGGCCCTTACCCCATGGCCCTTACCCCCACCTTCCCTCTGACCTCACTAATGTAAGCTACAGGCTTATGTCTGTCTGTTTTTAAACAAGGACAGTCTGGGATTCAATTACAACATCATGGGTTTTAGAGGTCCTCTGCATCTCTAAAATATTCCCCTACAACACTGACACATGCACACACATGCACACACGGTCAAACTAACCAGCGTTCCAAAACCATTAACAGCTCCGACAGACAGACAGACGGACGGACGGACGGACGGACACAACCCTGTGTGGCTGTTATCTCCTCACTACTATACCATGTAACCGCTGAACTCCCTTCACCGCTAACCTCTCCAAAATAACCATTGCGCCAATGTGTGATTGTATATTACAACATCACGTCTCTTCCCTCCCCTCTACCCCTGATTCTGGCTACCACACAAAGGAACCAAAAATAACACATTGGGGGACATCAATCCTTGCCGGACCCTGAGCCATGTAACCCTAAACCCTTCCCCTTTAATGCTCCCTATCCACTCTGTCTCATCTCTCCTAATACCAAGGAGGGGGGCACAACAAATATTTCCCCACAAAGGCCAGAGTTCAGACAGCAGCAGTTGTCACTCCCTGCACACACACACAAAGTCATTAATGCGAGTGAGACTTGGCAAAAGCCTGGAGATAACGGAGGGAGATTACCCCGCTAACCTATAAATCAGAACCAGGACATCCAGAGCCAGGGGGCTGTCATCCCCTCCTAAGCCCGAGATTCTTAACCCTTCCCTGGGCTGAAAACTCACCGGGGCCCCAGGCCTGACCCACTATTCCCAGAGGGTTAAGGACTTGGCTTAGACAAGGGTGAAAGAAAGATGAGTGCACGCATGCACACGATGAAGGGACCACAAAGGGAGCCGCGAAAAGGCCTTCATAAGCAAAGCATTCTAGGTCAGTGGTGTCGTGTAATGATCATAAATAAACAAAAACCCTAAATCAGATTATAAAAGGAAAGTGCAAACGGAACGATTAAATTGATGAGGGATGTGAGTGTGTGTATGGTGATACAAGACTGCTATGGGGTTTCAGACGTGTATAAATACACTACAAAACACACTACAAAACACTCAGCTGCCCTTGTTGGCTCCCAATCACTGGAAACTAACTACTTGGTGTTCAGCCGTCAGAAGTCTAAGCGGAGTCAAGGTCTCTTTTTCAAAGTGGCTTCTTAGAACTCGCTATTTTCAGTGTTCTATTCTAGTTTATACCATTGAGTGGGGATTGTATCAACCATAGAACCAGAACCTCCGCCAATTCTATAGAAGGGGAGAATCCTGTGTACATCAATGATAAGTGGCAGCTCAGCTCTTAAAACAAGTATATAGGAAAGGCCCTTAGGCTAAGGCTGGTCCCATCTATTCTATCTACTGTCAAATAATGAAGCTATAGACCAACACCAAACCCCAGGCTCAGGGTTACACAGATACAGAGGTAAACTGGTTGGGATAGACATATTACACCTGGTAATGATACCTGTATCACTCACTCAATCTCACACAGCTGCATCACACACAAGCCCTGACCTCTATTAGGGAACACAATGGGGTCGTAAGGGGATCACAATAAACATCTCGCCGAGGATCACTGGAACACCACTGAGCTGACAGAGTTTATTTTTAGAGATCATTACATGAACACAGGCGTGGTGTACTGTTACAGGTTAACCCCTAACTAAAATGTTAACTTTATGTCACTGTGTGTACTGTCTATTAACAGGGTTCTGCCCAAAGAATGTAAGAGGGTCGATGCACCACCTTGTACACTGACTGTGCAACTATTTACATAATACAATAACAATACAAATATGTGTATACAGTACCAGTCAGAAGGTTGGACACACCTACTCATTCAAGGGTTTTTCTTTATTTTTACTATTTTCTACATTGTAGAATAATAGTGAAGACATCAAAACTATGAAATAACACATATGGAATCATGTAGTAACCAAAAAAAGTGTTAAACAAATCTAAATATATTTTATACTTGAGATTCTTCGAAGTAGCCACCCTTTGCCTTGATGACAGCTTTGCACACTCTTGGCATTCTCTCAACCAGCATCATGAGGTTGTCACTTGGAATGTATTTCAATTAACAGGTGTGCCTTGTTAAAAGTTAATTTGGGGAATTTCTTTCCTTCTTAATACATTTGAGTCAATCAGTTGTGTTGTGACAAGGTATGGTTGGCATACAGAAGATCGCCCTATTTGATAAAAGACCAAGTCCATATTATGGCAAGAACAGCTCAAATAAGGAAAGAGAATCATTACTTTAAGACATGAAGGTCAGTCAATCCGGAAAGTTTCAAGAACTTTGAAAGTACAGTCCTAAAAACCATCAAGCGCTATGATGAAACTGTCTCTCATGAAGACCGCCAATTAAAGGAAGACCCAGAGTTACCTCTGCTGCAGAGGATAAGTTTATTTGAGTTACCTGCCTCAGAAATTGCAGTCCCAAATAAATGCTTCACAGAGTTCAAGTAACAGACACATCTCAACATCAACTGTTCAGAGGAGACTGCATGAATCAGGCCTTCATGGTCAAATGGATGCAAAGAAACCCCTACTAAAGGACACCAATAAGAAGAAGAGACTTGTTTGGGCCAAGAAACATGAGCAATGGACATTAGACCTGTGGAAATCTGTCCTTTGGTCTGATGAGTCCAAATTTGAACGGATGATCTCCGCATGTGTGGTTCCCACCGCGAACAATGGAGGAGGAAGTGTGATGGTGTGGGGGTTCTTTGATGGTGACACTGTCAGTGATTCATTTAAAATGAAAGGCACACTTACCCAGCGTGGTTACCACAGCATTCTGCAGCGATATGCCATCCCACCTGGTTTGCGCTCAGTGGGACTATCATTTGTTTTTCAACAGGACAATTACCCAACACACCTCCAGGCTGTGTAAGGGCTATTTGACCAAGAAGGTGAGTGATGGAGTGCTGCATCAGATGACCTGACCTCCACAATCACCCGTCCTCAACCCCAAAAATATGGTTTGGGATGAGTTGGACCGCAGAGTGAAGGAAAAGCAGCCAACAAGTGCTTAGCATATGTGGGAACTCCTTCAAGACTGTTGGAAAAGCATTCCAGGTGAATCTGATTGAGAGAATGCCAAAAGTGTGAAAAGCTGTCATCAAGGCAAAGGGTGGCTACTTTGAATTATCTCAAATATAAAATATATTTAGATTTGTTTAACACTTTTTCGGTTACTACATGATTCTATATGTGTTATTTCAGTTTGACGTCTTCACTATTATTCTACAATGTAGAAAATTGTCATAATAAAGAAAACCCTTTGAATGAGTAGGTGTGTCCAAACTTTTGACTGGTACTGTATCTTTATTTGTATAATTTAAGGTCATTTTTTTTTGCTCTAGATTGCAGGAAATGG
This sequence comes from Salvelinus sp. IW2-2015, assembly GCF_002910315.2. Classification (NCBI taxonomy): domain Eukaryota; kingdom Metazoa; phylum Chordata; class Actinopteri; order Salmoniformes; family Salmonidae; genus Salvelinus; species Salvelinus sp. IW2-2015. The sequence goes on from NC_036867.1 coordinate 4,590, forward strand.
TGGTTACAGGTGTTATAAAATACAAACATCTGAGGCACTGCCCTCCTCTGAGGCCAACCCCCACCGTCATACTCTGCAGCGCTACCTTGGTAACATATCTCTGATCAGCTGGATATCACAGCGTTCCCTCCTGTGTCTGAGGCTACAAGAGAAAGTACAGATACTGTACTTTGTTCCAGTTTGTTCCACAATGGTGGAACAAACTCCCTCACGACGCCAGGACAGCGGAGTCAATCACCACCTTCCGGAGACACCTGAAACCCCACCTCTTTAAGGAATACCTAGGATAGGATAAAGTAATCCTTCTCACCCCCCCCCCCCCTTAAAAGATTTAGATGCACTATTGTAAAGTGGCCGTTCCACTGCATGTCATAAGGTGAATGCACCAATTTGTAAGTCGCTCTGGATAAGAGCGTCTGCTAAATGACTTAAATGTAAAATGTAATGTAAATGTCACTACCGCTAGTGGTGTGTGTGTTTGTGGTCTTAGAGTGCCCTCTAGTGGTATTTGCCCTACATTTCATAATCCAGACTTCCTCCTCTCTGTCCTTGTGTCAGACTCACCTCTCTGTCCTTGTGTCAGACTCACCTCTCTGTCCTTGTGTCAGACTCACCTCTCTGTCCTTGTGTCAGCATAACGCTCTAACCACTAGGCTACCTGCCGGTTACTGGCCCAACTCTCAACCACTAGGCTACCTGCGGTTACTAGGTCAACGCTCTAACCACTAGGCTACCTGCGGGTTACTGGCCCAACTCTTCACCACTAGGCTACCTGCCGTTACTGGCCCAATCTCTAACCAGGCTACCTGCCGGTTACTGGCCCAACTCTCTAACCACTAGGCACCTGCCGGTTACTGGCCCAACACTCTAACCACTAGGCTACCTGCCGGTTACTGGCCCAACTCTCTAACCACTAGGCTACCTGCCGGTTACTGGCCCAACTCTCTAACCACTAGGCTACCTGCCGGTTACTGGCCCAACTCTCTAACCACTAAGCTACCTGCCGTTACTGGCCCAACTCTCTAACCACTAGGCTACCTGCCGTTACTGGCCCAACTCTCTAACACTAGGCTACCTGCCGGTTACTGGCCCAACTCTCTAACCACTAGGCTACCTGCCGTTACTGCCCAACTCTCTAACCACTAGGCTACCTGCCGGTTACTAGTCCAACTCTTAACCATGGCTCCTGCCTACAGCTCCATGTCATTTCAATAACTTAGTTTGACCACCAGAGAGCATCTTTGAGAAGCTAACATTAATGGCAACAAGGGCTGGCAGTAAAATACTATGAGGTCATGCACTCCAACGTGCCATACCATTCCGCAGCACCCGGCAAGCTGTGCTGCAGTATGATGCAACTTTTAGAGGAAGAACCACTGTATGCCTTTGAGATCGCTGACGTCCCTACGAGTCAGATACATGGAAGTCAGATATTCTGTAAGTACACACACAACCACACACACCACACACACACACACACACACCCACACACACAC